>NW_012101809.1:6737312-6806870 GCF_000951045.1 Mandrillus leucophaeus
GTTCTCTTGATTTCTCAGATTATCTTAGTTAACAATATCGCTATCCATCTAATTGTCTGACCTAGAAATCTCAAGTAACTCCAGACTGCCTTTATTCACTGCATCAGTCCCTCTGAACAGTAGGGTCCAGCTGCCCACACCCTCTTGGTCCCCTTGCTGAATTCATTACACCCTCCAACCCCTTCCCTAGATGCATCTTCTTTGTCCCTGTTGGCACTTCCTTCAACCAGGTCTTCCTCTTCTTTTGCTTGAACCGGCTTCCTCTCTGATTCTCTGCCTTCAGTTTTACTACCAAAACTTGAGTCAGTCCTTTATGGCGCCTTGTTGTTTCCTAAAACACTGGCTAAATGAGGTTATCATTTGGTTAAAAACTTCTGCTGCTGAAGTCAAGAGATAATTATTTTTATTAAAGTATAATGACACATTGGTGAGTCATGATTCCTTGTGAAGTGTGTCACAAAAATTTTGTGGCCAGTAATAAAGAACTGATGTTGATGAGTTATCACCCTCATTTTCTTTTTGAAAATTTGAGGCAATTCAAGGTTATCAGTAAAATGATGTCATTCTTACATACTTGCATTCCTAAATGAATAGAAATCAATGGAATGACAACTAATGTGTCAGCTTCTTTAATATTTCTTACTGACCTTAGTAAGATGCCTATATAGATCATAAAGAGATATATTGAATGTAAATCATTGTTTTTGCTATGCAGGATTTCATGAAAGATTATCTGAGATTTACTCAAAATCAGAATATGTTCACCTGATTTTCTTACATGTGAACAGCATCTGCCATATATCATTTTGGAAATCAAGACAGATAAAAACTAGTCTCGATATGAAAGTACAAATTCTTTAGCATGACACAGAATGCTTTCTTATAACAAATTTCTGGAACATCTTTCCAAACTCATAGTCATGTACTATCCTAGTCTGTCTCCACCCATACCCCACACCAATCACTGTTATGCTTACATGCCATAAGATTGTATGCCTTCAGGTCTTTTGCCTCCCTTTGCCAGGCCAATGAAGGCAGGGAATGCAATTCTAGGCAAATCCAGGAAATGCACTTATCTTTTAAAGTTCTGCTCAAAACTTTTGAAATTCCCTGAACCCTCTCTAACACCTTTTCATTGTGGCCAAGAGCATGTTTCTGGGACAAACCTCTTGGCGTCTCTATTGGAAGTTCTAATATTTTGGTCAGATTTTCTAAGCTTTAGTTTCCTCATCAGCCTAATGTCAATAATAATGCCATCTACCTCATAGAGTTGCTGTAAAGATTTCATAAGGTAATTAACCATACCTAGGGAATTCTTCTGCAGCTCTTCCTGAGTTTAGATGTGTTAATATCCGCAACTCCTTCAGATGGTGCTTGGCTCTGCCACGCTCAGCTGGAGTCGACTTCACTTTGCATCTTTCTGAAGCATCTAATACCGTGGAGTAAATTAATTTTCAGTGACTTCGATGTAGTCCCAAGGTAATTCTCTGTGATACTTTCCAGCAGGGAGCCTTTGAAATGTCGTCCCTCTTATAATTAATACATTGTACTGTGCTGCACCTATCAACAGATGGATTTATCATTACACATTCAGACTTGACAGAGGTCAGCCATCATCTCTCTCCGTGTGTCCTTGCACGCTCCTGGCAAGTTGATCTCTTTCCCTTCTTGCTTTCCAAGTCCCCGCACATCGATCCCACCCTATCCCGCAGTCTAGCCAGATCCATAGCTTTCTGGCTGAAAGTAATTATGATATCAGGCTGAAGTTTTGAGGCTTGGAAGGGCTCTACTCTGTTCAGATTTCATTTCTGACTGGAGTCAGTGAGCTACCACATTATCAAACATGTACATATACTCCTTCCGAATAACGGAGGACATAGGAATTGAGCTCTTCCCAATGTCTCTTCTTTCCGCTCCTGAGATTCATTCCTGGGTTCAGCTCCATTCAAATTCCCTCAAATGTAATTAGGAACAAAGGTATGGGCCGGGTGCTGTGGCTCACGCCTGTAATCCTAGCACTTTGGGAGGCTGAGGCGGGTGGATCAGGAGGTTGAGACCATCCTGGCTAACATGGTGAAACCCTGTCTCTACTGAAAAATAAAAAAAATAAAAAAAAAAAAAAATTAGCCAGTCGTGGTGGCGGGCGCCTGTAGTCCCAGCTACTCAGGAGGATGAGGCAGAAGAATGGCGTGAACCCAGGAGGCGGAGCTTGCAGTGAGCTGAGATCGCACCACTGCACTCCAGCCTGGGTGACAGACTCCATCTCAAAAAAAAAAGGGTATGGACATTTGTGAATATCATCAGCATCTTTACCTTTCATGTCTTACTAGATCTACATCATAGTTGAGGAAACTAAGGTTGAGAGTGGTTATCAGTCCAAGTTAATTAGTAGGTGGTACAGCCAGGATCCAATGCAGTGTTACTCTAAAGCTGAGATTTTAATTCTGATTTTACACCACCTCGGTGTCTCCAATTTTCAGACGGCACGAGGGAGGTTTCTGGATCAAGTAGATCTGAATCAGAAATATGTGACATCTTCAGAGAAAGGGAGAAATCCTAGATTCTTTGTTTGAGAGCAGCTTCCCAGCCTGTGATCTAGGAACCTCACATCATCTCTTTCCATGGAAACCAATGTCCCCGCCCTTTTAAGAACTCTACATGAGAGAGAGGTAGTTCATATTTTCTCTACAAATCACAGGACCCTCCCTTGATAGTTAAATAAGATGATCTCAGCAAAGCTGACAAGATGTTTCCGTGTTTGTTAAACAAGAACCATTTGTTTAGCTCAGGAGCATCTGTCGAATAAACAAGATATCTGATGTGCCATTTGCTCATTGGAAATTAACAAACCCTTTAAAAATGGCAATTTGTCAGGAGTTATATGAGGCAGAATTCATTCTCAGCAAGCGAACAAATTGAAACTTCCTTCCCAGGCTTTCTAGAATCCCCCAGAGCCAGTTGTGCAGAAAAAGTTCAGTTTAATTTACCATCATTAAGGAAAATATGCAGACAGTGATGGGAGAAGAGAAGCAAGTATCCTGCTAGAGAAACTGAAGAGTCCTGGGAGAGGTATTGTCCGGTTCAGTTGGGATGAGCGATTTCCCTTCTGGGCTGTGTTTCCATTTGGAGAGTGTAGGACTCCTGGAAGGGGCAACTTTTTCTTTAATGCGGTTTCCAGGAATCACGTGGTATAATAAAACTGTCATCAGTCAGCATCGTTCCTGTCTGTGCCTTCCCATGGGGAGGGAATCAAGTGGAGGGTTAATTTACTCCAGGAGTAAAGGCAACAAGGAAAAGAATAAAATGAATGAAAGGCTGTCACTACTCTCATGTGATGGAACAGCTATTAGAATCCTGGCTAAAACGAAGTCTGTGTATAGTCCTGCTTTCCCCATGAAACACACGAGCTTCCTGATATTGGTCCATCCTGACTTACTCCTTGAAGGAGTACGATGTGCTGGCACCAGGTGGACTAAGCATATTGGGCAGTGAATGTTAGCTAGCATTTAGTAAGTCCAGGGACCATGCTAAGCACATTGCTGACATCAATTAAATGCTCACAAAGCTCTCGTTTGTTAAATTTTTTTATTTGTGTTTTCTGTGGGCTTATAGTAAGTGTATATATTTATGGGGCACATGAGCTGTTTTGATACAGGCCTGCACTGTGAAATCAGCACATTATGGAGAAAAGGGTTTCCATCCCCTCAAGCATTTATCCTTTGAGTTATATACAATCCACTTATACTCTTTAAGTTATTTTAAAATTTGCAATTAGTTATTATTGACCATAGTCACCCTGTTGTGCTATCAAATAGTAGGTCTTATTTATTCTTTCTAACTATTTTTTGTACCCACAGAGCTCTCTTTTATCCCCATCTATAGATGAGGAAACCAAGGCTTAAGTTTGTGTAATTTTTCCAAAGTCACACAGGTAGAAAGACATAGAAATGAGATTTAAACTAATGCAACTCGAAAGCCCATTGGCCTTATTTTCATGTTGCATCACTTCAGATAGCTGAAGATGCAAGGTTCCTGGGTCTCTTGGTGTAAAGACTGAGAAGAGCAGCCTCTGAATTCACGAACCCTACTCAGGGCAAAAGTGTCAGCGTTTTATACAGGATACTACTGAGATTCCTGGGAAGTGCTGGCTGGCTGGAGGTTGATATGCTATTCTTGCTGGGTTGCAATTCAAATTCTTTATTTAGAGAGAGTTTGGGATGAGGTGATGAGCTCTCAGGCTTTATATAAGTGGGTCCCTGTGGGCTCTAGTTAGAAGCTGAGGAGTTAGCTGACTCTGGGCCCTGAGCAACTTGCTGCCTCATCTTCTCACATTAGCCCTTTAAGCAATTGATCTTGTAAACTTTCTCAGACAAATTAAAGATGAAAAAGGGCCTATTAAGTGATTTTGCCCCAGCCCTAGACTAGGCAGAATGGCTCCAAAGAGAGGATTCCAGAGTGTCTGGTTCATTTTAATTTTAATTGTCCCAGAGGGTGTGACTTCTTGATCTTCCCCTGAGCAGCCCTTCCTGAGCTGATGGATACGAGCATGAGCAGTACCTCACAGGAGGTTAACCGCTCTGTGCCAGGGCTATGTATGTGCTATGCATGCTCATTTTGCACTGTTTTCCAGGGCCTAGACTTTTCCACCTATTGCCACTGGAATGTGCTGGGGTTTAGGAGGAAACCCTTTCTCTTTCTTTCTTTCTTTCTTTCTTTCTTTCTTTCTTTCTTTCTTTCTTTCTTTCTTTCTTTCTTTCTTTCTTTCTTTCTTTCCTTCTCTGTCTCTGTCTGTCTCTCTCTCTCTCTCTCTTTTGGTGGTGATAAGGTAGATTCAATAGCTTTGTGTGTAAATAGGATCTGGCAATTTTGCCTGTTTCTCCCCGTAGCCAGGTGATGTGTCTATAGCAGTGTTTATGCAGGCAAAATGGGGTTAAGGATATATGACAATAATTGGGATCAAGGAATGATGATCCCTTGGGAAGACCACAAACACTGATGGCAGGCACGTAGTGAGTACTCCTAAGCCTATGGTAGGGGTGTCACAGTATTATCTGGTTTAACTTTCACCATAACCCTGTGAGGTAAATATTGCTGTTATTCCCTTTTCAGAGACAAGGATTCTGAGGCCCAGAGAGGTTGGAAGCATGTCAAGGTCATGTAGCTATTGGGTAGTGGGGCCAGGATTTAAACCCAGTTCTCTCTGTGTACACTACATACTTTACCCTACTATATGGTGTTACTACCTCTTAATAAAATGCACTGAACAAGGTCACACCGAGGAAGAGACAGAAAAGGACCAGTGATGATTAATTGGAGCTGGCTGTTGTTCAGATCAGCCAGGTTTAACTTCTAAACCAGGAAGACTGGGTCTGTGACATGAGCTCTATGTGCAGTTACAGGTGTGGAGATCTTGCGGGGATTTGGATACCTATGTTCACTTAGATTGTGACCCCTTTCAGGCCTAGGCGAAGGGGAAGTTTCACCCACGTGTCCCCTGCTTGGAGAAGGACGCTGGACACAAGGTGTTCAGTCTGGTACACAGGTAGGGGGTCTAACTGGTTAATGCCGGTGTGCTCTGCCGCTCCACCCAAGATACCCTGGCTTGTTGCTGAAGATCTTTTCATTTGTTCCATTTCTTTCCTTGGGCTGCTATTGGCTGTGGGCTTGTGCCTTTCCATGAGGCTACTGGTAGTTGATTTTAGAGCACAGAATGTTAGGCAGCAAGGGCAGGCCTCACTGAGGAAGTCTCTTCAGTTCTGGGGCAGGGAGTGGAGGCATGAGCATGGGAGGCATGGGGGTGAGAAGCATGGAGCCACTGGATGTAGAGATCAGAGGTACCAGGGGAGCTGGTACCTCGGACTGGGTGGGGGTGTGGCATCAGACAAGAATTACTCCTGTCACAGTTTACCCCTAGGTGGTCCCTAAAGGATTTGTTTGAAGGAACAGGGAACCATAGACGCTTATTTTCTTTTCCTCAGTGTTTTGTGATTCAGGATGCAGTTTGATCTCTGTGTGTGTAACTCTCCGAGAAGCCATGAAGTAAAGGGAAATCTCCTGAGGTTAGGTTGTGGAATCATTTCAATCCTGCCACTTTTCCTCTGCTGCCTGAGGAATCTTGGGCAAATCACTTAAACTCTTCTTCAGTAAGGACCTCATTTTTCATATTTTCAACTTGTGGGAAATACATACTTTATAGGTTACTTCTTAACATTAAATGATATAAAGAAATAAGGTGCCTGCCACAGAGTAGCTCATTCATACGTGCCGGGTATTTTCTCTCCTCCCTTTTTGTCGGGTCCGGACAAGACTGCATGGTGCATCACCAGATGTGCTGTGGAGCCAAGTCTGTGTGAGCTGTGTTTCAACTGGGAGCTGTCATTTATCAGCTGCAGTGACTTAGACAAGTCCCTTAGCTTATCTGAGTCTCTAGTCTCTCATTGGCAAAATGCAGACAAACGTAGTACATTCCTTGTCAGAGTTTTGATCATTTGTTCAACAATATAATTGAATGCCAGTTTCGTGCTAGGAGGTGAAGTTACTGTGGTGGACACAGCAGCCAAGATTCCTCCCTTCAAGGAAAGTGTAGTCTAGAGGGGAGGCAGGCACTATTCAAATCGTGAATTCAGTGAGATAACACATACAGAGCAATATGTTATGGTAGGAACACGTCTCATAAGATAGTGTAGAAGTCTCTAGCTATCATTACATTGACCTTGGGGCTACTATGGTTATTGTCTTCTTCCTGGGGGTCCCCATATGGTTACAACCTCTTCCCTGTTGTCTTCCAGACCCACTTATACTATGAACTCATAAAGCAGATGCCCATTTTCTACCATTTATTACAATCTCAGTCTGGGTCTGGGAGAGCTGTAAGTAAGGCTTTCCCAGGAAGTGGGCTGTCAGTGTAGACTCTGGTCAGGTCTGTCTACTCCGATACCATGTAGCAAAATGCATGCCCCTAGTAGTCCCGAGGCGAAGACTAGGAAATTCTGATTTTATTCTCTTCAGAGCTGAGATACAATTAAAAATGTTACCACAGTAATTGGCAACATCCATTAACTTGATTAAAATTGCCCGAGGCAGCACATTTTCCTCCCTTCTGCACATTATTAGCCTATAAATACACCTGGTTCCTTTTTCTTTCTTCTCTAGAACTTCCACAAAACATCCTCCCATCCTCCCAAACTATCTCCTTAATGCCCTTTGCCTTTTTATAATTAACTCCCTGAATTCCTTCAGCACTTCCAGTCAGTACCACATTATCTTGCATCTAATTACATGTGGCATGGTGGCTCATCTGAGAGGTAGCAGGGAAAGCCCACATTACTGAAAGGAGAGCACTGACTCAGTCAGCAGAGCCCAGGGTGAGTCCCAGCTCTGCCTTCACCTGGCTAAGGATCTTAAGTGACTCAGCTTTCTGAGTGTGCTGATCTATGGATTGGGAGCAATGATGTCTACCTCCTAAGATGAAGGCTATTAACATTAGATAACGTGAACATGCTCTGTGAAATACCAAGTGCTGGGGGCTCCTGTGCATTGATCCCAGTAGCTCCTTCGTCTGCCCATGCCCTCCCTGTTCCATTCTCTGGTCCCTGCTTAGGGGCCGGTGCAGGTGCGTTCTGGCAGCACAGGGATGTTCACAGAAGCCCTCTCCTAATGGGTGTGTCCTTGCTGATGGGGAGTGACACCTTGGGGACCTCACTAGCAGGAAGTTCCTTTTCCTTTTAATACACTCGCTTCATTAGTTTCCCTATAAAGAAGGGGGCGAGAAGGGACGGAGCAGAACAGGAGGCTTTCTCACAATCAAAAGTGTAACAGCTGCCAGTGCAGAGGGGAAAATCAGAATGCCCCTTTCCTCCTGGGCTGTGGAGTCACTGAACACCAGAGACCACAGAAGGAAGGAATCCCTAGTCTCATTAAAGCTCCTAGCCCTGACAGCCTCTTCAGTTTGCAGAGGAAGAGACTGTACCAAAAGAGATCAGTAACTTAGTCAAAACTACACAGCTGGTCAGTGTGACCGTGGTCAGAATCAAGGTCTTTATCCCAGTCCGGTGCTTTCTATTCCATTCCAACACAAGTTTTTATTAGTTACTTTCTACATAATCAGGAAGTGTGGAAATCAGTCTGTGTGCACGTGTGCCTGTGTGTCTCTGTATGTTCCATAAAGCGCTTGGAACCTGGTATACATGTTCATTAATATGTGCATGCGTCATTTCATTTCACCATTTCCAAGACCAAATCAGGAAGATTTTTGATTGTTATATCAATTTGAAGGTTCAGAGAGGTTAACTATAACTTGCCCAAGGTAGCACAATTAACAAGTGTAGAGCTGAGATGAGAATCTGGGACCTATGGCACCAAAGCTCCTCTCTGAACCACTGGACTATAGGAGAGACAAACTTTTGTCTACAAATGCACGTGAGTTGGAATGATGCGCAGTGTGTAAGTGAAATCTTCACAAGTGCTATGTTATCCTAAGCTTGAGCTTGAGAATTGCAGGGTGGTGAGAGCTTTGTTCGTTCCTAATTGTTTTCCTTTAAGTTGTCTCTATGCCTTTATAAAACTGTTTCTCTCTCAAATTGAGTACTCCCCACTTTATCAGCCCCTCCATCCACCCTGGCCTCCTGACCTTCAAATCATCACTGGTCTCCATGCTGGGTGCACAGGTAGCCCTCGGGAAGTACTTGCTTTAGGAGACACAGGCCAACTGGTGGGCCAGCAGGACAATTTTTGCCTCATGTAGATGTTCCTCTCTTTTACCCCCACTTTTAAAGCCCCAATCCTTTGTGGAACTGTTCATTGGAGCTATGCTAGCCTGTAACTCACACATATGCTATAAACAAATGGGCCATGTGGTAGGCTGTGTAACAGTTCCCAGAGTGCTTACACACAGTAGGTATTCAGTAAGTATTTGCCAAGGGACTGTTTGTCTTATTCCTAGTAGAGCAGTTGTTCAGCTGTCTTTAGGTAAATTTTCATGGATTTTCACTACTTTAACACAATCATAAAATCCCAGGGACCAAATCTTCGTTTAAAATGACTACTGCCAGCATATGACGTGGTGATGGCTACAGTTCACTGGGATTCTTTGGTTGAGTTGAACTTCTCTACCCGTGGGGATTGGCCTCTTGACATGCATATTCTTTGCCCTGAAACTATTTCATGTGGCTGCTGGATTTGGTTCCAGCCATCTAGAATATATAAAGATATCAGATTAAATTAGACCATATAGTTTTCCTCCCTTCCTTCTTTCCTAGTAGGAATTGTGTCATATTTGTGACCCAGTATAAACTTATGTGTTTTTATAACTTAAGCAGAAGTTACATGAAAAGTACTTAGTCTACCACATGAGATGCACTCTAGTATCTTCTATTCCAGTCTCTTCGATTTTATGAAACATTATTTGTGTTGTGATTCACTAAGTGTATTTCATGACCCACTAATAAGTCCCAACCCTGTGGTTTGAAGAACACTAATCTAGTCAGTGAACCTTTTAATTTGCTGGGGAAACCAGAAGGATGAAGGGGCAATAGCTATGCAGGTGTCATTAAGGTCGTGCATATTCTGAGTAACTTCCTAGAGGGTGTATCATTAATGACTCTCTGGTTGCACGAAACTGACTTAATTAAACACACACACACACACACACACACAAACACACACATACACGGGGGTGGTATTAGGATCCAAGTAATAAATACATATAGTTAGACTTTAGGAAGAACCCTATGCTAGGACCTCATAGAGTGTTCTCTTTTTGTCTCTTGTCTCTGCTTCTCTCTTCTATCTGGAAGACCAGCTTAAGATATCCAAGACTAATTGCTCCAAGTCTCATGTTACGGTCTCATAAACCAATCCCAAAGTCTGGGAAAATAATTTCTTTGATGCAACTTGGTGTGTGGGTGTAGCCTGATCTACTCAGCTGTTGACAAGAGGCAGGACCTCATAGTACAGACATGGGTGTCGGTGTCTGCACCTAAAAATCTGTGAATCTGGGGCTAGGGAGCAGTTGACAGAGGCAGGGGGAATATTTATAATTTGGGAGGAAAGCTTCCAAAGTGCCCACAAGAGGAAGCCGTGTTCATTTGAGCTGGATGATATCCCTGAGTTCTTGCTGCCCCAGCGTTTTCGCAGGACGATCACATTTGTCAAGCAAATCACAGATGACTGTGTTCGACAGCTCCAATACTGCTTTGAGGATAAATGGTGAAAATAGCAGCATAATAATATAGAATGAAGACTTTATTCACTTAATTGCCTAGAGATTAATTAAATGAATGAAATCTGTTTCACCATATTATGGGACTCTTTTCAACATTTATCCTAAACATATTGCTAGGGTTATTGTTCCTATTCATGTATTTATTCATCTGCTTAACAGATATTTAAGAAATGCACAGGGAGGCATGGCGCTAGGCACTGGAAGAAAATCCAGTTTAGTCAGATCTAGAGCCTGTCTTTAAGAAGAATGAAATCAAGAAGGAGATAAAAGTCAGGTGTACGAATAACTGAAGGTGGAGTGAGATAGACTATGCTTGAATCCAGGCTCCATCTCTTTCTTGTTCTGTGTCAATAGTTACACAACTGGACATTTTAAAATCTCCATTTCCTCATCTGAAAAAAAGAAAAAAAAGATTATATTACTGTCTCAAAGTTTGTTTAAAGATTGAGATAATGTATCTAAATTAATAGTAAAATTCTTGGCACATTAAAGGTGTTCAATAAATATTAGTTGCACTTAAGATACTTTGAGCACTATCATACTAAGTGTTACATACTGCAAAGTGTTAACATGTGCCTCTCTTTGTTCCAAATGTTTTGCATACATTTAATCAATTAGCTCTCATAAAAACAATGACAGGGGTGCCATTATTACCTCCCCATTGTGCCAATGGAAACAATTTGAGGCATAGAAAAGTTAAGCAAATTGCCTAGAATCCCCCAGTGAGTGAGTGATGGAGCCAAGACTCTAAGCCAGGGTCTGGCTCTGGAATTTGTGCTCTGAGCTGCATCGGTGATCTGTGGAAAGGAGCACCTGTTACAGTCTGAGATTGTATCTTGGGCTCTAATAAATGATTCTCAGCTCTGACTTCACATTCTTATCACCCAAGAGCATCTAAAAGCTATTGATTCCTAGACTTGAGTCCTGGTTAGTGATTCTCAAAGTGTGAGTCCTGACCACCATCATCATGCCATCTATGTATTTCTTAAGAATACAAATTCTTGGGCCCAGACCTCCAGAATCAGAAACTCTGAGGGTGGAGCCCAGCATTGGTGTTCCAAGAAGCCCACCAGAAGATTCTGATGCTAGCTGCTGCAGTCAGAATCACAATGAGAGGACTATTGCTTCAGACCAATTACTCCAGAATTTCTGGAAGAAGTAGAGCCTATGCATTGGTATTTAATATTTTTGGCAAGTTCCTCAAGTGATTCTAATATTCAGCCAGGGTCAGGAGCTTTCATAGGAGCTAAATATTGAGCTAGGCCATAAGCAGGGAATATGTAGAGTGGACTAGAATGAGTATTTCAGGTGGAACGGCAGCTTGAACAAAGACATAAAGGGAGAGAAAGTTTGTGATGTGAATTGGGGAAGTATCTTGAGATATGGCAGGGTGATGATAGTCAATAGTAATGTATTGTATATTTCTTTTTTAGTTGGTCTAAATGTGCCTTTATTTTTTTTTTTTAACTTTCATGTTTGGTTCAGGGGTACACGTGCAGGGTTATTTTATAGGTAAACTCATGTCTTGGGGGATTTATGTACAGATTATTTCGTCACTCAGGTACTAAGCCTAGTACTCTATACTTATTTTTTCTCCTCCTCTCCTTCCTCCCACTGTCTACCCTCTGGTAGACCCCAGTGTTTGTTGTTCCCCTCTTTGTGTCATTTAGTTCCCACTTATAAGTGACAACATGTGGCATTTGTTTTTCTGTTCGTGCATTAGTTTGCTAAGAAGAATGGCCTCTAGCTCCATCCACATTCTTGCAAAGGACATGATCTTGTTCTTTTTTATGGCAGCATGGTGCACCATGGTGTATATGTACCATATTTTCTTTATCCAGTCTTCCATTGATGGGCATTTAGGTTGATTCCATGTCTTTGCTGTTGTGAATAGTGCTGCAATGAACATTCACGTGCATGTGTCTTTATGATAGAACAATTTATATTCCTCTGGGTATATGCCCCAAAATGGGATTACTGGGTCAAAAGGTAGTTCTGTTTCTAGCTCTTTGAAGAATGACCACACTACTTTCCACAATGGTTGAACTAATTTACACTCATACCAACAGTGTATAGGTATTCCCTTTTCACCTCAACCTCACCAGTATCTGCTATTTTTTGACTTTTTAATAATCATCATTCTGGCTGAGATGGTATCTCATAGTGGTTCTGCTTTGCATTGCTCTAATGGTCAATGATGTTTAGCTGTTTTTCATATGCTTTTTGGCCACATATATATCTTCTTTTGAAAAGTGTCTGTTCATGTCTTTTGCCCACTTTTTAATGTCTTTTTTTTTTCTTGTAAATTTAAGTTCCTTGTAGATGTTGGACTTTTGTCAGATGCATAGTTTGCAAATATTTTCTCCCATTCTGTAGGTTGTCTGTTTATTCTATTGATAGAATTTTTTGCTGTGCAGAAGCTCTTTAGTTTAATTAGATTCCATTTGTCATTTTTTGCTTTTGTTGCAATTGCTTTTGGCATCTTCATCATGAAATCTTCCAGTTCCTATGTCCAGAATCGTATTTCCTAGGTTGTCTTCCAGGATTTTTTTCTTTTTTTGTAGTTTTGGGTTTTACATTTAAGTCATTGATCCATCTTGAGTTGATTTTTGTATATTATATATGGAAGGGGTCCAGTTTCAATCTTCTGCATTTGGCTAGCAAGTTATCCCACCACCAAAACAGAATAGTACTCATACAAAAACAGACATAGACCAATGAAACAGAATAGAGAGCGTGGAAATGAGGCCACACACCTACAACTATCTGATCTTCAACAAAGCTGACAAAAACAAGCAATGGGAAGAGGACTCCCTATTCAATAAATGGTGTATTGTGTATTTCAAAATTATAAAGTATATTTCACATTTTTTTTTACCACAAAAAATGATAAATAAATGAGGTAATGGGTATGTTAATTAACTTGACTTAATAATTTACATCCTATACATACAGTGTATCAAAACTTCACATTGTACCCCATGAATGTATACAACTATGATTTGTCAGTTAAAATAATATTAATAAAATTATCATTTTAAAATTTAAATGTCTAGCTAATCAGTTTATAAAGCATTCATACTTTGACCTTATGAGTATTTTACCCTCAATATTTCTCTCATACATATCCCAATATTCAGTGTTTTTAATTCCTGGGAAAGTTTTTGCCTTGGAAATAAGACTCACAAAGAGAGAAAAACACACAGGATCTTGGTCCTGCCACTCCCTTCCAAGACCAAGAGCTAAGTGTATTATGAAGAGGCCGGTACTAATGTCCAAACTGGATTCTATGGCCACTGACACAAACTCTAGCTGTGTCTTTACAAAGGGTTGGTTTCTGGTCTTTGGCATGAATGGGGATGGACAGGATTGTGATGTTTCTAAGGTAGCATCCAGCTCTCTTGAGGACTATCATGGCTGGGTGAGCGGTTATGGTTCCCAAGAAGTTCCTATCTGACCTATTTTTTATGGCAGGATTTGGAGACTGTTTGCACAAAGGGTTAAGTTGCTAAAAATAAGTTTAAAGCCACTTGACCTTTTCTGGCACTTCTGTTAGTAACACCTGTGAGTGTGTGGTTCAAGGAGCTGATTCCATTTCTTCCCTGGAATTTTGGCTGTGGCTTCCTACTTCCTTTTGTTCCCTGTGTCCTTTCTTGGTCTTTGGTCAGAACTCAAAAGGATTCCCAAATATGGAAATTTTCAGATGATTCTTGTGCTATTATTGAGCTCATTAATTGTTATCCAATTAATGACAATACCCTCAAGAAGGCGAACAATCTAAAGAGAAACATGACCTGGGACACAGGGAGGAAAGTGAGATCTCTTTTGGTCATAAGACAGTTCGTCTTTGAGATGCAGACACATGCTTATGAAGTTTTTCTAACAGAATGAAAGTGTTATAACCATTCACTCAACAAGTATTTACTGATGATCTACCATGTGCCAAGTGCTGTGGTAGGATCAATTGATACACTATGCAGTAAAACCCTGTGAGGTCAACCATTGTGTCTAATAAGGGGGAATAAAGGTACTTGCAACTCAGTACAAAGATTTCTTCACTGGGGAGGAGACCAGATTTTTACAGGAGCCTTGTCAAGAGTTGGTTCCAAGGATTTGTGATGTACACTTAATCTAGAGAGGGAGAAGGTGCTTAAACTGAACTTCTTAGTAGCAAGGACTTTTTATATCTAGTGCCTTGAACAACACTACCATCATTAGTTACTCAACAAATGTAGAAGTGTCAGTGGGGGAGTTGGGGGAAGAAGACAGGCAGGAAAGTATATTATTTTATCCTGTCCTTTCAATAGAAAATAATATTGTCATCGCCAAAATGTAAAGACTGCATCCTATGTGTCAGACACTGTTCTCAGGGATTACTACTTAGTTCATTTTAATTCTTCTAACTCTATGAAGTAGGTATTATGAACTTCCATTTTATAGATGTGGAAACCAAAAATCATTATTTGCACATATGTGATGAAGAGTTTACACAGAGGGCTTGATCCTAGTTCCCTTCTTGAAGAAGACTGGAAAAATCTACTGGAAAACATTAGTTTTACCCCAGTCATGAATGTTAGTCTTCAGAAAATCCCTGTGGTAGAATTCATGATTGAGTAATTTTTTTTTTTTTTTTTTTTTTTTTTTGAGACAGAGTCTCACTCTGTCGCCCAGGCTAGAGTGCAGTGGTGTGATCTTGGCTCACTGCAGCCTCCGCCTCCCGGGTTCAAGTGATTCTCCTGCCTCAGCCTCCCAAGTAGCTGGGATTGCAAGTACACACCACTACACCCAGCTAATTTTTATATTTTTAGTAGAGATAGGGTTTCACCATGTTGGTCAGGCTGGTCTCAAACTCCTGACATCGTGATTTGCCCGCCTCGGCCTCCCAAAGTGCTGGGATTCCAGGCATGAGCCGCCGCGCCTGGCCCATGATTAAGTACTTTTTGAGTGTTCATAGGGTTTTCATAAATTCATATCTGATCTTCACATCTTTATTTTGTCCTATAAAATTTTGTTTTATAGTCATTTAATTAAAAGTAGGAATACAGCATACTCAAATAAAGGAATTATTGATTACTTATTTACATTAGCAATAATAATATATACTTATATACTGAAACAATGTATCTTTACTATCTGATGCTTTCTAGAAACTTTCTAGGAGTCTTTTTCTTTCAGACAGTTTTAATAGGATGCTTGAAAATTCATCTGTACTCTTTTGCAGATATTAAGCACAGGGAGCTTTATGTGTCCTGTGGCTAGTTCTGCACTGAATACTGCTCCTGGCCTTCTGGTCTATCCTGGCCTAAATTTGGTCCTAGAAATGTGAAGGAACTTGGATGCTTGAGAGGGAAGTGGTGCCAGGGGCAATTATTAACCTGCTTGGCATATCTGAGCAGGCATGCCTCTGCTCCCCTCCTTAATACCTGTGGCAATGTCACGGCCCCTGTTACACATGCCTCACCTCATTCTATCATCACAGACCTCAAAAAAGTCAAGCCCAAGCCCTAAGTTTTCTTTTTCTTCAACCATGTTTAATCCTTCTTAAGGTTTCTTTGCAAAAATCTTCACTCACTACTCCTCTACCATTGGCCCAACCTCCTTTTTCTATTCTCAACTTTTCCTTCTTACCAATTACCTTCAATATGAGTGACTCCAAATTCATGTAGTCTAGAACCAAAATTTTCTACAATATTGAAAATGCATACAGAATGCATTTGTATTTCCTAAAATGCTGCTTTAAAGGGACTTACGTGTTGGGGAAAGGGAGGCAATGAGGCATGATGTTTATGATCCTTACTCTAGGAGAGATGGATGGGCACAAATCCCATTCTTCTCACCAGCTAGGAGAGGCAGCTTACAGGAGAAGTTAAGCTTATGGCTCAAAGCCACCTTCCTGGTTTGAGTCCGAGTTTTGTTGCTTCATGGCTACATGTTTTTGGGCAAGTTGTTTAAGCTTTTAATGACTAATTGTGCCTTTTTAAGTAGAGAAAAAATCATTCCTAACTCATAGAGTTGATGCGAGGATTAAGCGAAATCAACATTTTAAATATGGCTAACACATAGTGTACTCTTAATATCAATGAATTGTTATTATGTGATATTCTCATTTTACTGAAGAGAAAAATTAGATAAATGATACCTTCCTTAAAAGTTCATTTTGAGAATTAATGAAGATAATGCTTATAAACACCAAACACAGTGCCTGACACAGGAATGGTCTTAATACCCATTAGCATTTATCATCATCATTATATACACTTTCCCAAACTTTTCTACAAGTTTATCCCTTATGACTTCCACTTTTCCCTAAAGAAGAAAACTCTGAATGTTTGCATCATGTATTTCTTTGCTTGGTGTATTTGTGTGTACTTTCCTTGCATTGAGTTTCTAGAAGTGGAGACTTGGGACTTTAAGACAAGGGACCTGATTGCTTACACCCGATGAATGTCAGATAGTTTCCTGGTGAATTGATATGGCTCGAAATAACAATAAGTTCATGGTCTTCTCAGCAGTTTGTGCTAGGTGAGGAAGTGCAGTTCCTGAATGCCTATTTTTGCTGCCTTGTTACCAGGGGAGGCTCAGAGTGCAAGCAGTTAAGCGTGTCCAGCTAAGGCAGTGCTTCTTCTTCTTCTTTTTTTTTTTTTTTTTTCAGCGGAGACTTCCTCTGTTGCCCAGGCTGAAGTGCAGTGGCGCCATCTCGGCTCACTGGAAGCTCCGCCTCCCAGGTTCACGCCATTCTCCTGCCTCAGCCTCCCAAGTAGATGGGACTACAGGCGCCCGCCACCATGCCCGGCTGATTTTTTGTATTTTTTTAGTAGAGACAGGGTTTCACCATGTTAGCCAGGATGGTCTCAACCTCCTGACCTCATGATCCGCCCGCCTTGGCTTCCCAAAGTGCTGGGATTACAGGCTTGAGCCACTGCGCCCAGCCAAGGCAGTGCTTCTTAACTGGGTGTGATTCTGCCAACCATCCCCACCAGGCGATATTTAGCAGTGCCTAGAGACATTTTTGGTTGCCACCACTGCGGGAGGGTTACTGCATCTGGCAGAGGCCAGGGATGCTGCTAAATATTCTGCAATGAGTAGGACATCTTCCACAACAAAGAATTATCCAGCTCAAAATGTCAACAGTGCCAATGTTGAAAAGGCCTAGGCTAACGCCATCGGCATGGCAGAAGGTGGGCAGCGGCTTCCCTCTGTGGGCTGGAGGAGGGCCTCAGGCCACAGCTCAGATTGTGGTGAAGAATGTTCTTCTTACCCTCAGCATCCAAGTTATTTTACTATACCTCTGGCCAGCTGAACAGCTTAATTTCCTCCCCTGTGGACCTAGGGACAGAGCAATTTTGAAGTACAAATCTCTTACCCCTATCATTTCGTCCAAAGGGGAGCCTAATCCTGAGTAGTGCTGGAACTCAGGAGAAATATTGAATAAAGATAATTAGGGTCTCTGGCCTTAGGAAGTTTACTGTCTGGTGAGCTGCATATATTTATAAAAATCATTCTATTTGTAATCGATAGCTTAAGCAAATAAATACACACACACCTTCACAAACAAAGGCACCATATGGGCTCGTATGTATCAAGAAACTACAAACCTGAGATGGAACTAAGAAATGGATTCAGATTTAAGGACCTTTAGCTGTGTATAGTGGTCCATCTGTCTCTTAGTGTATTTCCCTGTTTGTGTGAACCTCTGACTCTCTGGATTCTCTAGATGTATGTGTGTGTGTGGGTGGGGGGAGGGTGCTGAATGTATGTGAAGCTGCACACGTGCATGAACTGTCTCTGTCTCTGTTTGTTTCTCTATCTCTGTGTGTTTCTGTTTCTCTTTGTCTTTTGGCTATTGTCTTCATATTACCTCCTCTCTGTCTCTCTGTCATATTGTCATTTTTTTTCTCTCTGTATATGTACATCATTTTTATAGACCTGATATTCCTATCAGGCAAGGAGTATTTATCCTGGTGACCAGATTTGAGAGACCATTCTTTCCTAACAGCTTCAGTAAGAGAAGTCTTGAGGGTGTCTTTTAAGTTGTGATCACCTGATCACCATAGCCAAGATGTCTCATGACCCTACTGGATCACGTGACATCCCAGGGCTTCAGAGGGATGGGCTGCTGTGATTGACCAGCCTGGCCAAAAGCACATAGCTGCAGTCAGGTAGACAGGTCCATAAAGGATGACAGGAAAGCATACTGAGCAGACCCAAACCACAGGTGTCCATTCTAGTGAGCCAAGACCAACTCAAGAGAACAGCTTAATAATGCAAGTGCTGGAGGATGTGTGATCCACATTCTGGGTTCTCTAGAATTGTAAAGGAGAGCGATCAGTGTGAGCTAGCATGACCAGGGAAGGTTTCCAGGAGAACTTGATTCTTGCTTTCAACCTTGAAAGATTTTAACTAGATGGAAGGAAGTGAGCCTTCCTGTTGAGTGAAGAGTTTCTTTGCTTGTTTTATTGGTTTGGTTGCCTTGTTTTAAGCTCCCAACAAGCAGACTTTTCTTTCTTTGTTAATAGAACATAGTATTTATTGACCACAATCAGGCTTCGTCAGTATGGTGCCAATTCTCTGAATGCTACTCTGCCAGTGACCATGGGGAGAGAATGGAAGAATAACAACTGAGAAACTTCTAATCCTGAGAGTACCAGCGTGCTATAAAGAAACAGGGAGTTCCTTGTGGATTCTAGATATTAGACCTTTGTCAGATGGATAGATTGCAGAATTTTTCTCCCGTTTTGTAGGATGCCTGTTCACTCTGATGATAGTTTCTTTTGTTGCATAGAAGCTCTTTAGGTTAATTAGATCCCATTTGTCAATTTGGGCTTTTGTTGCAATTGCTTTTGGTGTTTTAGTCATGAAGTCTTTGTCCATGCCTATGTCCTGAATGGTATTGCCTAGATTTTCTTCTAGGTTTTTTTGTGGCTTTAGGTTTTATGTTGAAGTCTTTAATTCATCTTGGGTTAGTTTTTGTATAAGATGTAAGGAAGGGGTTCAGTTTCTGTTTCCTGTATATGGCTAGCCTGTTCTCGCAGCACCATTTATTAAATAGGGAATCCTTTCCCCATTGCTTGTTTGTGTCAGGTTTGTTGAAGATCAGATGGTTGTAGATGTGTGGTGTTATTTCTGAGGCCTCTCTTCTGTTCCATTGGTCTATATATCTGTTTTGGTACCAGTAGCATGCTGTTTGGTTACTGTAGCCTTGTAGTATAGTTTGATGTCAGGTATACCTATGTAACCAACCTGCACGTTCCGCACATATATCTCAGAACTTAAAGTAAAAATTTTTAAAAAATTACCGTGGTCAAATACATTTGGGATACATTGGGTTAATAAAATGAGACATTTCTCTTCTGAAAAAAAAAAAAAAGAAAAAAGCAGGGTGGCTTCAGACCAAAGAAAGTATTCATATAGTCCATTGTGGTACCCTCAGTCCTCTGTGTGTCTGGCCTCAAGTGTTTTACATTTAAATTTTGGCACTGTCACAGGTAGATCAGTTGTTTATTAGTTCAGTAAACACTTAAGTATCACCTAATATGTACTACATACATAGGTCCCAATGGTTCAAAAATAAATAAGACAGGATCCTACTTTAAAGTTTATAACCAAATAGAGAAGATACAGAAATGAATTAGCAGTTGCATACATGATTTGATTGTGTCATGCAAAGCAGTGGTCCTCAAACATGGCTGCACATGGAAATCACCTGCGACCTTTAAAAATACTGATGCCTTGGTCCCATCTGTAAAAGTTTTTATTTCTTTGGTCTGGTGAAGAGGACCCAGGCATCTGTGTATTTCAAAGTTACCCCCAGGGCTGTCATTAGCTGTAAAGTCTGAGAACCACTGGGATAAGGATGCTTTGGGAGCAGGGAAAGGGCTCTGCAGTGATACTACGGAAGGAAGGACTGCTGGAGGGGCAAGGCCCAGTGAGCTTGGAAAGAGGAATGAGAGTTCGCTAGGGAAGGAGAGGGGCAGGGAGATGAGTGGATAAGGACGTTGGAGCTCTTCCTGCTGGAAGTCAGGAAGTCTCTCTAATTTTGGCCTAGTCCCTGTGTGGCCTTAGTCAGACATCCATTTTTTTCTGTGCCTCAATTTCTCCTTCAGTCAAATATGACTAATGATGCCTGCTCTCCTTACCTTAGGGGTTTGCTGTTAGGATCAAATGAGGTAAAGAAAAAGGAAATGATAGAATGTCAATGATCACTGGGAAAAATAACCCATTAGAGTGAAGCCTCATTCATTCAGCCTCTTTGAGGAAAGAAGTATTTTACATAAATGAACTTTCAGATAACTAAATTTTGACCTTTCAAGAAGTAATAATTTTATTTTAACCAATAAAAATCATTTTAGTTTTTCTAAAACATAACACTTGCAGCTGAACTAATAATTTTATTTTAACCAATACAAATCATTTTAGTTTTTCTAAAACATACCACTTGCAGCCTTAATTTCTTAAACAGGGTACCCTGGATGCCATCAGCCCCTGTTTCTTTTCTTCTGTGCCTTCAGCCCCTCAACATAGATGTCAGCACTGAATTGTGCTGTGTTACAGTAATGCCCCCAGGGCTACTGAGAAGTGTAGGGATTTGTGGCATGGAAGATTGGGTTTTGAGTTCTTAGGTCTGTTTTTCACAAGTTTTCCGTTTCTCTTGCTATCGAAGTATCAGTTCTTGGTTCTCACCATTTTCAATTCTACTTTCCATTTCTAACTTGCTGCTGCTTCCCTATCGAAGACTGGAAAACCAGAATACAAATCTTAGAATAGTGTATAAAATCTGAGCCATTAGACTGTAAGTAAGAGCCTGCCAGGGAGAGTGGATTGTGTGATCTTTAGTAAATGAGTTTTTAACATGTGTGTTGGCTCTTTTCAGTGGGCTTTCTGGGCCTTACTCTGGCCTGGGTCTCTAATTTAGGAAACAGCTGACTGGGCTTTATGTGTGAAAGGTCGGAGATCTATGAGGATTATTTATAGGGATTCTTAGGCCTCCATCTTCTAGGTATTGGCCAGAGACCTTTAAGGTTTTCCACTTTGGTCACCAGGAGAATTTTGTCCTTGTCAGACCAGATTTTGAATGTATATTGCCAAACTTTTGTTATTTTCAAGGCAGGAATAAAGAAGGATACCTAGGATTAAACTCAGGAAGGAAGGAGTATCTTGAAGCAAACAGTCCAAACTGAGGCAATACCGTCTTCCCCATTGGGTAGAACAGGCAGGTAAAGTGGGAGGGCAGAGGAGGAGGAAGTGGTGGAAGGAGTCAAGAAGGTTAAGACAAAGGAGATAGATGGAAGACACTAGGGAAGAGAGAACTTCTGGGAAGGTGCAACGTGGAGAAGGCCATGAGCAAGGTGTAGGCCAGCATGACTATGCACTCTGTATTCTTCTCTATTTTTTTTGAATCATTGACTCATTGACCATTCAGTACTCATGTCTTGTGACCCTTATAGGTGACAGTTCCTAGGAGCAGCCACACTGTGAGGACTGCCAGTGGCCACATTCTGCTGGTTCCCAGACTGCAGGATGGTCGTCTTTGAGAAAGTGGATTTCTGAGTAGCATTTGACCCTGAGTGCCTCCCACTTCACTGTCTGGTATCGGTGTTGTCACTGAGCTTCTGTCTCTCTCTTCGTTTCCTAGGTCGGTGGCCGGATTGGATAAGGAGGCGGACCTGGTGCACATGGAGGTGCGGACCACGGACGGATGTAAGTTCTGCTACAGCCAGGCTAGGCCCAGGGAGATCTGCCTGCAGGTCTCTTTCCTCCCCCAATTTGTGTTTTAATGACTTGGAAAGATAAAAAGCCCTGAGCTCCATTACAGCCATATCCATCCTTATTTCCCAGAGTAGGGGTGAGAAGTCATTTCCTAAGGGAGACTTTTCATTGAAACAAACTCTCGGGAATGAATTTTCTGGGGATATGAGTTAATGTGATGAAATTGAGGCTCCTATTTGTAATTTCTTTGGCATCTTCAGAGTAATTTGAAGAGGAATGTCCATAACTCATCATGGTATTTTGCATTCATAAGGCAAATTGCAGGGACTGCCTGCTTCAGAGTATGAACCCTTTATATAGGCAACCTTACCAAAAAATGTAATGGGGCAATTATTTGCAAAACTGTTTATTCATCCATTCGAGATATTTAGGGATGGCCTGCTATGTGTCAGACATGGTTCTGAGCCCTAGAGAGAGAGAGAGTGATGAGCAAGTTCTATATTGTCCCTGCAAAAAAGGGACTCTTCTAGCAGTGGAATTGCAAGATTTTAAACACATGACCCACTATGTACCTTGTGCAGCTGTGTACTTCTTACACAAAATTGGACTCGGAAAGCATCATTTTGTACCAATTTAAGCATTTTATTCTTTTCAGAGTTGTTTATACTTAAAGGGTTCTTCTCCATGCAGGAAAAATAAAATCAGCTTAAATAAAAATGTATAAAAATATAATTAGCATATCTTAGATTGAGAACAGAGCCAAATAATCTAATAGTGGTGATGCAGAAGTGCAGCAGAACAAGCACCTGCCTGTGAGTTGGGGTCCAGGGCTCTGTTACCCTCTAGCCTTGAGACCAGGAAAAACTCCTTAACCTCTCTGGGCTGTAACTTCCTCTATGACCCGAGAATACTCATCCTTGCCTGGAGCACCTCCCAGGATTATAGGTTAATCAAATAGAAGGTGAATATTAGAGAAACTCAAAAATGTTGTATAAATGGAAGGCGATTCTGTTTTGACTTGAGTCTGTTAAGTAAAACTGCATGTGCTTTCTGCAGGAGAAATCTACTGTTGGAGGCCAACCATAGATGCATGCCATAAACATGCATTTGGGGGAATATGTTTTATTTGATTTAGTTTTGTTTTTAAAAGAGTTAGAAGGTAATCAGAATTTGTTACTATATTTCTGCCACTCTGTACCACTCCCTCCCTCCTGCCCTCCCTCCCTCTTTCCCTCCCTTCTTCCTTCCCTCCTTCCTTTCCTTCGCCCCCTTCCTTCTCTTCCCTTGCCCCACTTCCTTCCCTTCCCTTCCCTTCCTCCTTCCTTCCTCCCTCCCTCCCTCCTTCCCTTCCTCCCTCTTTCCTTCCATCCCTACTTCCTTCCCTTCCTGCTTCCTTCCTTTTCATCTCATTTGATCCTTGAATAGATGTAAATCTGTGAGACATCCAGGGATGACCTACACTCTTTTAAATATATTTTTTAACTGAATAGCTATTGGGAATTTAAGGAGATACTGTCACACACTTAAATTACTGATCATAAGGGTGGTAGAGTCTGGATTCAAAATTATATTATTCAATTCTTATGGCTGAGAAAGAAACTGGGAGAAGGATGAAATATAGGGGTTTCAGGGAGCATAGAAGGACAGGAGGAGGACAGCAAATATCCAGTCCCAGAAAATGACCCACAGGCCAGTTTTCAGGACAACTCTCGCGTGGGCTTTGCCTCCTAAGTCAACCTGTTTAGGCCCATATTTGTGATCTATCATGGTCATCGTATTTCAGAGTTGGAGGATGGTCTGAGTTCTGACCTGGTGTAGGAATCCCTTCTCCCAAACCTCTAATAGTACATTCTCAGGCTCCGTGAGCTCAGGCTTAAGACACATTATTTTAGACACATTATTTTCTGATGCTGGACAGCTCCTTTAAAAAAATGTAGTTTCTTACATTAAGCTAAAATTTATTTTCTGAAAGTTCAAGAATTCTGGTCCAAATTGGGATGAGTCCTATGGTGCAGGACTTCCGTGAAATTTTATGAGATTACAAATGCAGAACACATAGAACAGTTTCTGGCCTATTGCCAGAATTCAATAATTGAATAAAGGCAGGCAGAAATATAACAGGGATAAATGTCATGTGCTGTACTTAGGTTAAAGTATAGAATATATTAGTTCTGTTCCATCTTCTAGG
Organism: Mandrillus leucophaeus; assembly: GCF_000951045.1. Classification (NCBI taxonomy): domain Eukaryota; kingdom Metazoa; phylum Chordata; class Mammalia; order Primates; family Cercopithecidae; genus Mandrillus; species Mandrillus leucophaeus. The sequence continues at coordinate 6,761,429 of NW_012101809.1, forward strand.
TTTTTAATTTTATTTTATTTTTTCATTATAAATCCTCCCCTGGAATTCTAGGGTTTTTAAAATCAATTTTTAATAGTTAAAAGAATGCTTTTTCAATCTAGTAAATTGCCCCTAACTCAACTTTATTTAGAAAGTGCACATAGCAAAACTGCCTTGATCTGGGCATGTTTTATTTGCATACCCTAACAAAATGCATAATGTCTTTCCTTTGTGGTATGCAGTGAGTGCTGCCTCACACTTGTGCATACACACACACACACACACACACACACACACACACATCTCTACCATCGTTTGAGCATCATCAAAAATACAAAAATGTTTTATTTACTGTTTTTCCTGACCTGGTAGTTTAACTCAGATTTGCCCAGATTCACATAGCTAATTGGTAATAGGAAAAAAAGAAACAAACAAACAAAAAAACAAATTCGAACAAAAACCTCCGACTAGTGGGAAGGAAACTTCTGATAAAGGACATCTACAAAAGACCTAAAATTAGCATCATCTTAATGGTGAGATACTGAATGCTTTCTCCCTGAAGAGCAGTAAAATGGCAGGAATATTTACTCCTAATACTTTTATTCAACACTATGCTGAAAGTCCTAGGCAGTGAAATAAAGCAAGAAAAATGAAATACAATTCATATAGATTGCAAAGAAGAAAATAAACCCTGTTATTCCCATTGACATGATTGCCTATGTAGAAAATCCCAAGGTATCCATAATAAAATTTCCTAGAACTAATATGTGAGTTGAGCAAGGTTGCAGGATATAACCCATTCAGTGTAGAAAGGATATTATTTTCAATCAATGGTGTTGGATCAATTGGGCAGTCATCTGGGGAAAAATTAACTTCAACCTATGATTCACAACTTATACAATGATTCATAACTTCTCCAAAATTTAACTCCAAGTAGATCATAGATCTAAATATAAAATATAGAATTATAAAACTTTTAGAAGAAAACATAGGGGAAAATTTTTATGACCTTGGGTTGGACAGAGTTTTTTTAAATCACACTAAGAGCAAAATTGATAAAATAAATAATTGATAAATTAAGCTTCCTCAAAATTTACAACTGTTACTATTCAAAAGATACTGTTAAAATACTGGGAGAAAATACATGCAAATCAATGTCCAACAGAGGATGTGTAGCCAGAACATATAAAGAATGCTTAAAACATAGCAATAAAAAACAGCTCATTAAAAAAAGTTCGAACAGATCATTTAGCAAAGAAAATATAAAGATTACAGATAAACACATGAAACAGTGCTGAACATTATTAGACACTAGGGAAATGCAAATTAAAACCATAATGATATATCACTGTATATCTATTGTTATCACCAAAATAAACAGAAATGACAGTATCAAGTATGGCACAGAAGTAAAGCAATAGAACTCTCATACATTGCTGGTGGGAATGCATAATAGTACAGCTACTCTGAAAAAATATTTTGGTAGTTTGTTATAAAGTTATACAATCTTATAACCCAGCAATCCCACTTCTGCTGAATATTTAGCCTAGAAAAATGAAAAATTTATATTCACATTAAGACCTGTTAGTAAATGTCTGTAGAGATTTATTAATAATCACCAAAAACTGGAAACAAATATTTTTGAATGGGTGAATGTATTAATAGGCGGTGGCACTTCCACAAAATAGGATACTACTCGGTATTACTCATATTTGAAGCAACACATGAATTTTAAAGGTGCTACGTTGAGTAAAACAAGCTGTTCTCAAAAGGTTACATGCTGTATTATTCCATTTATATGATCTTATGAGAAAGACAAACCATATAGATAGAGAATTTACTGGTGGCTCCCAGAGTGGAGAAAGTATTTGACATGAAAATCTGCATGACATATTTTTTAGGATGATGTCATTGTTCTGTAACCTGACTGTGGTGGTGGTTACATAAGTCTATATATCTGTTCAGACTTACAGAACTCTATGCCAAAAACTCACTGTGTGTACATTGAAAAATATGTTTGTATTAAAATACTAAAATTAAAATTTGTGGTTAATGAAAGCTAGGAGGCATAGTTCCTGACTTCTAGTTCTACAGAAATTCCTGCTTCTTTTCTCATTCATTCACTTATTCATTTGCTTACTTATACTTTTACCCAATCAACATTTACTTAAAATCTATATATACTGGGCACTGAGGGGACACACAGGTGAATGTGATCTCATCCTTACCATCAAGGAGCTTCTAGACTTGTATTTGAATGATGGACAATGCAAATGATGGACAAGTATTACAATGTTGCTAGCACACTTTGACAAGGACTTTAATAGAGTTGGGAATATATTGTGTTGAATCGTAAATGAGATTGTGACTAATAACCTAAGCAAGTTAGGGGAACCATCTCAGAAATAGAGAATGTTTGATTTGGTACTAGGGCTTAGTAGGACATTATCTGAGCATTCTGGATAGGGAGAAGAATCTTGCAAGTTCCCAGAATCATGAGAGGTGGTATGTGCAAGGCTGTAAGTTATGACCTGGAAAAGAATGAATGGAGATAGGTTAGTGAAGCTGGGTTGAAGAGGACCTACGAGCGAACAGGTAGGTAGCTTCCTGAGCCACAGTTCATGCTGCACACCAAGGTGTCTCGGCCATCCTTGCCTGTTTATAGTGATAAAGCTTCATGAAGCAATTATATTTCCCCCAGCTACAGTCTCACATATGGATGGTACCTGTCAATCTCTGGTCACTTCACCTTCCTTTCTACTTGCCTCTTTTGCCTGCTTGTTTCACATTTAAGATACAGGAAGTGATAGATGAAAAACTAGGACTCATTTCAGCTCATTCAGACCCCAGCCTCCATCTCTGGAGCACAAGGCAGCTTTTGCTCTGTTTCCCTGGTCCCCAATCCAGACTAACGTGGCTCATAACTTAGGAATGATTCTGAGAAATAGAGAAGCCAACTGGCTTGTCTAGTGGCCCCAGGCAAGTGGTGGAGGAGCAGACCAGAGAATAGCATCAGTGATGAGGCCAGGTCACATCCTGTACCCTGCTTCTCAGGTACTGTACTCTGAGCAGACAGACTTATCCAGTACCCTCAGCTCTGTGTCCAGGTGTTTTCTTGCCTGATGACACTGGACTTGCCAAGCTTGCCCGCACTATCTGCCCAGGCAGGTAGGTGGACCTGGGAAGGGTGTTGAAATGAATGACTCTCCAAGCCCTGATAGAGGGTTACACTGTCCTGGGCTGAAGTGTGGGCACCAGCAGCTGTGAGATACCACTCTTTCTGCTCGATCTCCATGGGAACCACGTTTTCAATTTGTGTTTATCTTTTTGAGGAATAAAGAGATATGGTCTTTTAGCTATTCACAGGCAGGCAGACGTGGAGAGTAGAAACCTAAATTCTAATTCCAGTTTTTCCACTGAGAGGCTATGTGATCCAGGGAAACAAGTAAACCTCTCTAGGTTCCTTTTTCCTAATTATAAAATGAAGCAGAATTAATGATTTATTTATTCATTCAGGGAACAGAAGCAAGATCTGCTCATGAAACACCAATTAAATATTGCTCTATGTAGTTCCCAGAGTAAGACGAGGATACTGGCATCTGTGCAAATATTAATATAGAAATTTGTGCTTTTCTTATATTTGCTCATTGGCTCACAATTCACTCCACCGTAATGGAACACTCTTCAAGTATAGAAGACAAGTGGTCCTCAAACCAAGCATTATAATCACCTCATGAATAAACACACACACACACACACACACACACACACACACACACACAAACCCCTACCTGGGTCCCACCACAAATCAATGAATGAAGTATCTCCTGGGAAAGGTCCCGGGCATTGGCCTTTCATAAAGCTGTCCTGCTGATTTTAGGACATGTAGGATTGAGAACCAATGCACTAGATCTGAGCTGGTTGAACTTTAACATGCATGTGCACCATCTGGAGAGCTTGTTAAAATATATACTCACCATTTCTGACAAGCTCTCAGCTGCTGCTTCTGGTATGGGGACTGTACTTTGATTAACACTGAACTGCACTGAGCTGCAGGGTATATACAGATAAAAAGGACACAATCAGCACCAAGTAGCTCGCAGGTGAATGGGAGAGGCAGATATGTACACAGATCATTGTTGTAGCACATTATGCTAAAGACCACGGAGACTCTGCTGTAAGTATCATGGACAAAGTGCTGTGGGGACCAAAAGGAAGGGTTGCGCAACTGCTGAGGAGTGGCAGAAGGCTGCACAGAAGAGGCCATAGCTAAGCCTCATCTTGTGGGATGAGTTGGATGAGTCTCTACCATCCAAAGGGATGGTAGAAATGGGGTGTGGGAAAGTTATGCTAGAGCTGTGCTGTCCAATATGGTAGTCATTTAGTCACAGTGTTTATTGAGTCCTTGAAATGTGCTGTCCGAATCAAGGTGTGCTTTAAGTGTAAAATACATACCGGGTTTCAAAGACTTACTATACTATGAATGAAAAATTGTTCCTTGATGATTTTTATATGATGACATGATGAAATGATAATATTTTGGGCTAAATAAAACATATAAATGAACTTCACTTTTCTATTTACTTTTAAAATATGATTACTGAAAAATGTAAAAGGTCATTTGTGGCTTGTTTTTTATATCTATTGGATGGTGCCGCTCTAGACTGAAGGGGCCCCAGAGAAGCAGCATAGAGCATGGCCTTTTCAGTTGTGTGGTGTGACATTGACAATTCTGACTTTAAACTTAACTCCAACACTCTCGATCTAACCCAACATAAGCTGGTCTCTTTTTTTGTTTATATATCGGAATCTCTCCTCTGGCCTAGTCCTCGTCTCCCTCTATAGGAGTCAGACTTCCTGAATTAAGCTGAAAGCATTAAATTATTATTATTATATTTTTGCCCTGGCAAGGTTTAAGCAGGGCAAAGCCAACCAGTTTGGTTAACAACTGTGTGAATAATCCTATTTCTGCCATGAGATTCAGGATTCCAACGGCTTTTCCTCCCATTCACTTCTGGAATTCATCTTTCTCTGAATGTCCCTGCACATGCTTTCTCTCTGACATAGTTACGCAGTCACAGACCGACAGACAGAAGGACGCACACACCCTCCACGTAAGAGGAAATTGAGTGTCAATAGAGTTGGAAAACTAACTCTGTCATTTAGACCTTGGACAAATTTCTTAGCCTTCCTGTGATCGCTCATCTAGTGTTTTACCTATTTGAAAATACTAACAAGTGTAAGAAGTATTTTTATAATTTATTTTTTTCATCAGTTTACTAATGAAGATCTTATTATAGAGTAAAATTGACAACAAGGGAGATTTCAGTTCAATGAACAAAGCAGTAACAACAGAGAGTACCCAAAGATGATGTGGGCTGCTTTGTGAAGTAGTGAGCTCCTCTGCATGAAATTCACAAGTATGGTGTCCCATGGTGCACTGTGATAAGTGAACCTGAACATGGGCAAAACATTCGAAGCATCTAGACATTCTAGAAATGTGCAGAATCAAAACCTGTAGAACATATGCCACCATCCTTTGTCTTCCTCTCATCATCAACCCTCGTTAAGCAATCACTGCACTTCTAAGACAAGATAAAGCCTAATACTTCTTAACAGAGATTCCAGGCATACATAAGTAATCAAATGAGCTTGGCACACAAGTGAAACTATTAGCTTTGAAGACTAAACTCTAGGCTCTAGATACATATATTATTGGCTCTTTAAAAATATTGATTAATTCAATAACTTTGGAATTGTGTGAACTCAGAGCTCTAGCAGCTCTTTAAGACTTCAGAGGCCAAAATGAGGATAAAGTGGGAGCTAAGGCAATGGGGCTGCAGACTGCTTGCCTTCTGTTCAATCATAGCAGGCACAGTAAAACTCACTTTATGGATGGAGATATAGGATTGTCTTTGATAGAAGGATTCCAGAATCAAAAAGTCAGAACATATAAGAGATTCCCACATTATATTACATTCCAAAAGGCATCAAATCATATAACAACTTGCCCAAGGTCACATAGACAGCCAGTGACAGGGAGTGACCCAGTATGTAGATTCTAGTCAAATACCTAGCCCAGTTTTTGTTCTCTGTTTAAAATACATAAAGGTTAGGATCACAGGTACTGGTGTAAAATCACCTGGGTTCAAATTCTAGCTCCGTCACTTCCTAGAGCTGTGGAACTTAGGTAAGTTACTTAATCATCCTGTGCCTCAATTTCCTCTGCTATAACAGGGAAATGATAATAATTGTAACTCCCTGGGTTGTTGCAAGAATGAAATGCGTTAATGCATATAGTTCCTAGAACACCAAACAACGCAGAGTGAGCAGTCAAAAATGCTGCTATTGTCATCGTCATTGTCATCATCATCATCATCTTCATATCATCATCCTATTCGGGGTCAGTTTATTTAGCAGGGACAGTGGAAAGAGCCCTGAATGGGATGGTAGGACTGCTGAGATACTCAGTGTCACCATGGTTTCTAAATATCTGCAACTGCCAGATTGCCTCCTGTGCCATCAAGAAGACAGATAATGCTGGGTTTCTCCTATGGGAGATGAGAAGTGTCACCAAAGCTCAAAATCCATGAACTCAGTAGAAGGAATGGAAGCTCCCTTTTATTGTTTGTTGCCTTTGTTTGTTTTTAGAACCTATTATGCTTCAAGCTCTGTATTAGGTATTTGCAGCAATATTACTTCCTTCCTTGTCTTTACAGATAGGTTAGTTGCACTCCCCAGTCAAGAAAAAGGATGCTGATGGAAGCTACATAACTTTTTAGAGTTACCTTGAATCTGCTTGTTTTCACTTATTTTCATTTGAGAGTTAATGTTACATAAAATAAACAGCTCATGGGTATTTCTCTAAGAGAAGGCCTGAAGAGCTGAATTTGCTTTTTGTTCACAATTTTAATTCACTTTTTCAATTTCTGACAATAGGTACATTATTACCCAAAGGCATGGAAGTTGAGTAAATCACAGAAAGTTTTTTCTCTGAGATGACAGGAAGCTTGATGTCTAGGAAGTTTGAATGCTTAGTAATTCTCAAAGGCAAAACATAATCACAAGTCACCACGTAACTAAACATAACAAAATGTATAGGCTTTTAGTGACATTCAGTTCAGTGTAACCAACATTTTACTGAAGCTTTATAAAGTCAGTCCAGGAAGAGAAATGTGGCTACGATTTTATTTCTGCTGGTAAAGAGGTGATCCTTTTGGAAAGGTATGGCAGAACCAGAACTGGACTTTCCAGTTACGTTTGTTGATGTAGATGAGGGGCTTGTCTTGATGAATAGAGAAAGGCTGAGGCTGAGTCCCTGAGTCCCTGAGTCCTGAGAAACTTCGAGCAGAAATACAGCTTCTTAGGAAGAAAAGAAAGCTAAGGGTGTCGGATTGTTTCCATCTCTCCTCCCACATTCACCAGTTCTCTAAGCATCCTAAGGTATATTCATTTGTAAATGTCCCGTCTCCATCACTGGCATAGGAATCTTCTGAGGGCAAGAATCTGTCTTATGTTCTCTGCTTCCTGGAACTTCGGGATGTGTCTGACACCTGCAGCTTCTCTATATACCTTGAGCCAATACAAAAGGAATGAACCAGTCAGTGTGGGGCAGCCCTTCTCACCAATGAGATCCTTGGTCCCACGTCTGTAGGGTGAGAACACATGGATGCTGGCTCCATTTAAATGATGTTACAACACTCCTAAAGGTCCTGCTAGCTGTAGAGCTAGTTTGAAATAGGAGTGCATATTTCCAAATAGCAGAATAATCTTCTATTCCTGGTGCAGGGAACAAAGCCTTTGACTTTTCATTTTTGTAAGCGGAGCAGTGACCACACTAGCTCTTAGGAATATATTAGGAAGACATTTTACATTTAGAAATATATTAAGCATGAAGATTAACCATTTAGGAAATCACTCTCTGGTTTTTACATAGGGATATCCAAATGAGATCTTTTGATTGTCTGTTCTTTCTAGTTTTTCATTTGAGGATGTTTCAAAGGAGAGGATAGAAAATAGAAGTTCAAGAATAAGAATTAATCGAAGTCAATTCATTAACATGCGATTATGTCACATATTTCATGAGCTTTGCTTACGTAAAAGTCCTTGTGCATTTTTAACTGCCTCATTCAAGAATTTCCTTTCACATAGCACAATTTCACATCCAGGTTAAACTCAAGGGTTGCCTCCTCTTTGAAGTTCTCCTTGATTTGTCCAGCCCATATACTTTTGTTCTTGTCCAAACATCCATTGCACTTAAGGTAAACGATGATTTAAATTCAAAATATAACTTCACTGTAGAACCTGTGATATCATGGTCTTTCAATTCTCCACAACAAAATAGGACATTTATTATAAATTGAATCTACAAAAGATGCTGAGAGTTGGATTCCTTTCCCTTTCTCTTCATAATAAAAAATAACTAACATTTATTGATCTTTTAAAATGTATCCACAATGTGCTAAGCATTTTTCATGCAACATCTTATTTAATCCTGACGACAGTCCTCAGAGGCACACACTAAATTGTCTGTGCCTCACAGCTGAAAAGCCCTGCTGCTACTTGGCCAAGGCCGGTCTGCACATAGGAAGTCCCGGATTTGATCTCAGCACTTTCTAGCTTCGGAGTCCTTGCTCTCAGAACCACTGGAGTATGCTCAAGAGATCTGGACCACTTTCATTTTATCTGGTGTCTGGTGTTATTAAAAAACAAATAAGAAGGCCACACTTATTGGAAGCCTATTTGGGGATTTTAAGTTATGTCATAAATACCTTTGTTAATTTCATCACAGAATCTCTATAACTGTGTTCAGCCTCATTTGGAGGTAATGTCTAGAGTTCTAATTTGAGACATTTTACATATGTGAGGTTTGAAGCAAATGATATTCCCTGCTCACCCTTGACAGCCACAGTTCCTCCATAACCCTCAGTTACTTCTCTCTGACCACTAGGCCTGCCTGACAATTTGGTTTCCCTATGCCCCGACTTTGGTTCTCGCCTGGCAGAGGGCACTGTGGCACTTACCCAATCTCTATGTTTTGAAAAATAAAAGCATTGAGACTTGCAATATTTGAGTCCAGCCAAGACTGCAAGGCCACCAAATTTTAAGTGATTTTCAAAAACTCATTTCAGTGCTGTCTTCCTGTTAAATTGGACCTTTCATGCCATGCTGAGCAGTGGCAAGTAGAGAGCGAGCCAAGAAGTAGGATGAGCTTGGCACAGCATTATACCTGCTATGGGCCAAGGTTTAGGTAGGTTTTGATTTTGTTTGTGGTGGCCTCGAATACACTTGCTTCTGTTTTCAAAGTGTCCAAATGAGAGAGTGAATAGTAAATAGCCAGAGGGAAATGAGCCAGTGTGTGGGGATAAGCAGGTGTCCCCCTGTGTGTACCTTTGATTACCAGTGCAAGGGGCTTTCTGAGACACTGGCTGGTAACAAGGAAGCAGGTTGCCATGTCAACACCTGTGGTTTCTTTACATGTTTTTACTGCAGCTTTTCATTGTTTTGGTGCTTTATTCTAGGAGCAAATTACTAAGACTGGATGGTTCCAAGAATATTCCTGGTGGGCTAGCAATGTGCTCCAAAGCACAGCCTGGGCTCCCTGCCTTCCCCTCTCCTCTCAGCCAGAAGTGGAAGTCCAGGCCACTCTTGGCTCTCTCTGTGAACCAAGACAAAAAGGAAGGGACATACAGGCTGTCCTTAAAGAATGTTGGACAAGCTGGTCTTGCTACAGGGTCAGGGAATGAGGGTAAGAAAGTCCGTCTCTTTCCTTGCAAGGAAGGTCATGACCAAACTGCAGAGCAGAAAGGAATATAAATCATTGGACATGCACACACATGTTCGTTGCAGTGCTATTCACAATAGCAAAGACATGCAATCGACCTAAACGCCCATCCACCGTGGACTGGATAAAGAAAATGTAGTACATATACACCATGGAATATCATGCAACCATAAAAAGGAATGAGGTCATGTCCTTTGCAGCAACATAGATGGAGCTGGAGGCAATTATCCTAAGCAAACTAACACTGGAGCAGAAAAACAAATACCACATGTTCTCATTTATAAGTGGGAGCTAAACACTGAGTACATACGGACACAAAAAAGGGAGCAACAGACACCAGAGCCTACTTTTGAGGGAAGAGGTTGGGAGGAGGATGAAAATAGAAAAACTATTGGTTGCTATGCTTATGACCTGGGTGATGAAATAATCTGTACACCAAATCCCACAACATGCAATTTGCCTATGCACATGTACATCCTGGATCTAAAATAAAAGTTGGAAAGAAAAAAAAAAAAAAAACAGTGGTTCCTGGGTTTCATTTGGAGTGTAGGTTTGTTTTGTTTGGCCTCAAGGTGTTTGGCCTGTACCATCTTTTATATTTACATTAGCCCTCAACTTTATTTATTTATTTATTTATTTATTTATTTATTTTGTGAGACGAAGTTTTGCTCTGTCACCAGGCTGGAGTACAGTGGTGCAATCTTGGCTCCGACTCCCTGGTTCAAGCAATTCTCCTGCCTCAGCCTCCTGAGTAGCTGGGATTACAGGTGCCTGCCACCACACCCAGCTAATTTTTTGCATTTGTAGTAGAGATGGGATTTCACCATGTTGGCCAGGATTGTCTGATCTCCTGACCTCTTGATCCACCCACCTTGGCCTCCCAATAGCTCTCAATTATAAAAATTAGGAAATTTAGCATTTAAAAAATAGAGGCATTTAGCTTTTCTTAGAAACTCAGAATGTCTTATTTTTGCATATGAATTCTGTGTGGAGGAGCAGTTCCCCCTTAAAAGAGGCGAATGTTTGCCCTTTAAGTGTGGTCTCCGCCGCTCCTCAGAGATCCCTGACACTGTGCCAGCCACCACTTATCATCTACCCCCGCTAATTTTACTCTCATACATAATTCGCATGCCTCCTTAAGCATTTGAGTTTATTAGGATAGTTGTAAAGGCCTGCCCTGTCATACAAAGTTATTCAGGCCGTATCCCAAGGCACTCAGCATTAGTGGTGGTTTTGATGCTGGGAGGTATTAACCCCAGCTTAGGTTTTAGAGATGCCTTTGGCTGCTTGTTTCAAATCCATCCAGTCTCCAACTCATCATCCACATGGACCCTAGATGTGAAATGAGTACAGAAGGAGCACAGATGACAAGAAAGTGTCCCAGGCAAATGGTGCAGGTAATGGAGGGAAGAGAAGAAACTTGAAACACTTCAGAGGCAGAATTGTCAAGGATTAGGAACCAACTCGATTGTATGGGATGCAGAAGAAAGAAAAGTTTAGAGGCTGGAGCTACTGTGCAGATGATAACTGCCACTGGGGCAAATGGAATCAATGCTAGACCTAGTCAGATTATAGTTACCGAAGCAAACAGACATTGCTCAAATTTAAACATTCAAGAAGTAGTTATGTATAGCATGTAATGAATTCATTTCCCATTAAAATATTTCTTTCTTAAAGTAGCATCATGTTTCTAAATTAATTTGTGTAATAACTAGCTACATATATGAGTAAACCTCTTCCTAGACAGAAGGTTCTTTTAGAATGGAAAATCTCTAATTCATTGCCTTATTCCTAGTACCCAAACAATACCCAATATGTAGTGTGTGCATAAGAAATACTTGTTGAATCCATCCATCAATTACTTAAACAGAAATAATTTAAAGTACCCATTGTTTAATCTCAATTGTTATATATTTTTGCTTCTGTAAGCCTTTTGCTTTTATGTATCTGCTGCCTACCACTCCCTTCTCTGTAGCCTCTGACACCTCTGCACACTTACGCACACGTACAAGGAAACAATTGCATTAGATAGGCGTATGTAATAATGTATGTGGTTTTAGATAATAAGATTTCTCTACTTTTGATCTTAAAGTGATTTCTACTTTCCATTTTTATCATTTATTTTTAAATTTCATTAAATGAATAATAACCTTTTTTAAAGTAAATTTTTATAGTGGATTCTTCACAGAGACTGACCTGTAGTTTTTCCTTAATTAAAGAGCAAAAAACTAAATGGATTGCCTTTCCTTGGATAACCTTCTAGTCATAATCAGAATGCCTTTTGGAGCCAAAGATTTCCCATTCAGCTACAGCTGGTACCATGCATTTTTTTGGGTTGCTTGAGGCGAGGGAGGAGGGTTCAGCTGTTGAGATCTCTAGAAGATTTTTACAAGTAATTATGTAAGTTTTGTAAATGTTATATAAGAAATAAATGCATTCTTGTTGTAAAAATAATAAAAATGTATGTAATGTAAAAAGCAAAAGTCCCACTTGAATTCTGTCTACTTCCTTGAGTCCGTTTCTTTGCCTAAAAGTAATCATAGCTAATTTTCGTATGTATCCTTTAAACATTGTTCTATGCAGTATGGCATAAGCCTAATTGGATCATACTATACATGATGGTAACTAATTTTTAAAAGATTGCAGAACAGTGCGTTTTGGAGAAATTACCATGTTAAAGCATATGTATCCACCGAATTCTTCTAATTGCGGCATAGTACTCTGTCATATGCATGTATCTCAGTTTATTTAAGTGATCATTAATTCATGGGCATTGAGCCTATTTCTAATTTTTCACTACTATGAACAATGCCACTGTGAATATCGTTGCCTTGACTCTTTGTGAAAATATGAGTCTTTCTCTAGAAAACATCTAGAAAATTAGAATTCTCTAATTAGAAAATTAGAACAGATTCTCCTTGAATTAGAATTACTGATGTAAGATATGTACCTTTAAAATTCTGATACGTATTTCAAATTTGTTCTTCCAAAAAACTATACCAAATTACTCTTTCAGTAGTATGATAGGAGATGAACTATTTTTCCACTTCTCTGTCCAAACTAGGTATTACAATTTTTGGGGAATTATTATAAATTCCGTGGACAAAAACATGAAATCTCACTGTTATTTTAAATTATCTTGTTGATTCCCCCATGAAGTAGAGCTTTGTGTGCCACCTGGGGCTCCCTCATGGTTTTCACTTGTATCTAAGCATCATTCTGCCCTCCTATTTCAGATGCTCACTACCTCACCTGCAGGATCCAGGAATGCGCTGAGACAACTAGAAGTGGGCCCTTTGCCCGCTCCATTGACATCAGTTCCCTGGTTGTCCAGGATGAATATATCTTCATTCAGGTGAGTACAGAAAGTACAGTTGGTGGTGGGAGGATGCATCATTGAAGTTGGCTGCCTGCTAGGAAAAGGAAGGTGGCTTTCCCAAGGTTGTGAAGATGTGGAGCTGAGACACTGTCCCTCCTTTGCTTTGGCGACCTAGTCCTCTGGGGAGAGCCCGGACTTCTACTGGTTTTAGTGATGCACTGAATCCTTCCATTGGATTGCCATTTTATCGCACAGGAGCTGTCTGAATTGACTAGGTCTTGGACTGGGTTTGAAGTAACTTAAAGTCAAATTTCTAATGGGATTTGACTTTAAGTAATTTATCAAAGCCACATTCTATTTCCACCCAAAGTGACCTGTTTAACTTGGCAATGAAAATCCCCTATAAATTAAGCATCTTCAGGATTCTTTTTCTGGATATATCTAGTATTCACTAAACTTTCCCCTTCTTTCCGATGCTGACTACCTTCTCAATGTCCATGTCCCAAAGCATTTACTCCCAGAACTCAGTCTTGGGAAAAATGAGATGGGACTCACATATTTAGGCAGACCAGGGAGGCCTTCTTTTACATTTTGGGTCTTGTTATCTCTACTTTGTACTATGAGGAGGTACAAAACAGGGCAAAGATAAGAGGAACAAAAGGTAGTGCTCCACCAGATGACTGACAGAGGGTGTGTGTGATAAATCAAACATGATATTTGACTGCAACCTTGATTTCCCACACTCTGCTTTCCCATCCTTCTATTCTCAGTTGTTTTGAAAGCTATTCCCACAGGAAACTTGAACTTTGAAAACTCCCTGAGTTTGCTCGGACCTAAGCACCCGAATGACCTTCTCTACCTGACCCCTGGTATTTCAGTCCAGATCAATCCCGTCTCTTCTAGGAGGCTTTCTATGAATTTCCAAGCTCAGTGTGACTCACCATCCTCTGAACCCTTGCAGCTCTATGGTCTATACCATTCCTCTAGCACACAGGCTATCGGAAGCCATTACTTATTAAATCTCAATGGATTTGTCTTCTCTCCAAATTGCATTTTACACTCTCTGAGAATGGGGACAATATTTTATACACACAGTTGACCCCTCTCCCTTAGCCCTAACAAGACGTCTTTGCATATCAGGGGTGTTCAGTCAATATTTGTTATATTGAACTGATTGTAGGCATCACGGTTACTTCTCTCTATAACTTAGTTACATAGATTTTTGAGGTCTAGTAAAATACAGGAAAAATAGCTAGCCACTCAAAAACCATCTTGAATGAGGGAGTAAAAGAGGAAGGTTCCGTGGCTTCAAAAATCCCTGTTTTTTTAGCTTGACTGAAAGCCTGAAAGCCAGAATCTCAGGATTGTATTTCTAAGTCTTGGCAGGCCAACGGCACTTTCATTCTCTTATTCATAGGTGTTTGTTTATTGAACACATACACTGCAGAATACACAACACCAGTCACTACTCTAGGGTTCCTCAAATTTCTGCCCTTGACCTGCTTCTCTACCCAGTACTCACTGCCTGAGCAATCCCCTGGTTTTAAGGACTGTCTCCAAGGTTTGATCACTTTCAAGTCAGTAAGCTGTGACATCTACCATGTACTGCAGTCTTCCGTATCAAATAAACAACTCAACATCCCAACATAGACGTTCCACAAGTAAAACAGAACCAACAGGTCACACTTGACCTTGACCCTTACGCAGTTTGTGGCATAACCCCTACCAGGTCAGTCAAAGTCAGTCTGTGTTGCCAAATTAAATGAACCCACAGCCTCTGTTAATATCACTCTTTGTGATTTCTCTAGTGTTTCCTTTTATTCCATTCTCATTGTTATGGTCCCCATTTAAGGCCTTTATCTCTTTCTATGTAGATTTTTTTTTTTTTTTTTACAATGGAAGCACAGGAGTGAGTTATGAATTTACCAATCAGATTTCTCTTCCCTTAATGCTCAATATGGCAGAATTGTTTCTTGGAAACATGACTTAGAATTTTAAATGTTCAGACTTTTTCATTTTTCCTTGTGTCCCATAAAGTTTGCTATAACTCTGCAGACAGATATACAGATTTTTAAACAAATTATTCTGAAACATTCTTTTTTTATTATACTGGAAGCAGACAGAAGTTTTGTCTTTAATTAGTGTCAATTTTTATTTTCCTTGAAAAGATATGTAGTTTCATTATTCAATAAAGTTTTACTCATTGCCAGGTATATGTGAGGTCCCCTGTTCTAGGTGCTAGGTGCTGGGGTTAGGATAGTGAACACAACGAAGTTTCTGCCTTAGTGGTATTTAATTCTAGTGGAAGATAGGAAAAAATATGTGTATGATATAAACATCCATATATTCATAGATATGAAAAGTTATGAAGAGTAATGGGTAAGAACATATAATTTAGAGCCTAACACCTGGCATTTGTTGAAACTGTGGCATTCCACACTTAGCTGTGTGACCTTGAGCTGTGCCTCCTTTGACTTATCTATAAAAAGAAGATAATCGTAGTACTTACTTCATGGGTTGCTGGGTGGATTATGTTTGTTAACGCTATCTGTAAAGCAGCAAAACGATGCTCTAGAAACAGTGTTATACGAATATTTGCTTTCTATCTTTCTATTTATCTTTTACTATTATATATCTACAAAATGTATCAGATAACGACAAGTGCTATGAATAAAAACAAATCAGGGACTGTGAATGTTGAAGCCATAAAGGTATTGCTGTTTTATTTTGGAAGACTTAGGAAGGCCTCATTGAGTGGTGAACTAGGAACAGGGTGGCAGAAGATAGTGCAGTCAGAGAGGAGCGTGGAGCCAGGTTGTCAGGCCTTGGCTCCCTCGAGCCCGCATGAAGATGAGGAGTGGGTGGTTGGAGATTTGAGGCTGGGTTCAGGAGTGGGGGTGGGTCATGGGGCAGTTGCAACTGAGTGTATCCATTGTAAAGTCTACAGTATATTGATGGCATTTTTAGACCACAGAATTGCCAGTCTCAGCTGAGTTGATCTATTGTAAAGTTGCTGGCATATTGATGGCATTTCTTAGACCACTAAGAAATAAGTATTGATGGAAAAGAGGAACAATCCAAAGACTGAACCTCAGGCTACTCCAATATTCAGAGTTCAATGAGATGAGCAGGAACATGCAGTGAGGCCTAGATAGACAATTTAGAGATAAGGCCAGAAAGGTGGAGGGTGCTAGATCCCACTGGGCCTTGAAGGCTTTATTTTTACTATCAATGACATGGGAACCAATGGATTAACAATGCCCCAAATAATGTGAAAGGCCAATAAACTTAAGAAAAACATTGAATTTCATTAATCATCAACTAAACACAGGTTACATGGTATCATTTGCAGCTATCAGTTAGCTAAGATTGAAATATGGTAGAAGAATGCCAATGAGTTGCAGGTAAACAACTACACATATTGCAGGTACAAATATAGATCAGTGGGTCATCAGCATTTAATCCACCTTTTTCTTCTCACAGGTAAGTTTGGCCATTTGCATTGACAGATATGACATATATATCTTAGTTCTGACAGTATATGCTTTGTATTTAATTATGATTACTTTAAAACTCCCATTATATGGTCTGTTTGCTTTCCTATATGTCTGTTTGATAATTCTGAGTATTTTTATTTTTGTTCTAAGTGCTTAGCTTTATGAATAGAAATTTACATAGCATACTGAATCTTCTATTTCTGGACAATATCTATTGATTTCCTGTTGGCAGCAATTACAAAATCAGCATATTTCCTTGAATTTCTAATTTTCTCCCTCTCTTTAATTCTTCCGCTACTTAATTTTGAATAGTTATTTCCTAGTGTTTGTCTTACTGCCTTAAAATATAATTCTGTTAGACTTAAATAGTTTATGAAGCACTACAGAAGAAAGGTGAAAAAAAATAGTGTGTGTTTATGACCTCTTGTCCTATTCCTCTTTACGTCATCATTTTAGAGCATGAACGTTCTGCTCTGCACTGTAATTCCTGCATTTATTTTGATTTTAGTCTTATAGGTAAATGTATTCAATTGTTCCCAGAAGTTTTTTTCCTATAGTTTTTTCCATTTATCTCTTGGTTATCTGAAATTTGTCTTCCAAAAAAGGCTAATTCTAATTCTTGAATGCTGAAAATATGTTTGTCTGTATCTTTTTATGTTTTAATATCATTTCTTAGGGTATAAAATGTATGTGTCATCCTCTTTCCATCATAATTTTTACTCTGATAACTTGTTATTATTCAGACCAATCTCATATTTTTCTTTAAGGCATCTTGTTGTTGTTTTATTTTGTTTTTTAACTTCAATACTTAAAGCCTTTAAAAAATATTTTGATACCAATTACTTATTAGTTAACATATACCTTGTGGTTGGCCATAGTGTACTGATTCTTTCTTCTGGAATATTAATATTTGTTAAATAGATTTAATATTTTCTTTATTTTTAATTTCTCAGGAGTTTCTGTGGCATATCTTGAAATTTATTTTCTATTTCAGTTTTATTGTTTTGGTTCCTTTCTTCCGGGATACCTAGGATGTGTACACTAGACAGCAAAGACAAGAGAAAGCCAAAATTTTTCCCTTCCCAACCCTTTTTTACTCCCTGAGCAAACTGAGAAAAAAGAGATTAAAAACAATCTTACATTATTCTTCAATGAGTACTTAGTAGAGTCTGGGCTCTCTAGGTTCTTTTTGCTTTTTTTGCTTTTTTTTTCCCCCTGTTTTTGTTTAAGTTCTTTTCTGAGCTTTGCCTGTTTATATTGTGTCTCTTTCTCTTGTCTCAACATACCTCCCCTGAGCTCTTGTATTTCTGCTTCAAACTCTTCTCTTATAGAGGTGATCTCCTCGTCATACAGGTTATTTTAAATTATAGCAGTGTGTTTGCAGTTTTTATTTGCTCTATGGAAGCATATTTTATTCCATATCTGTTATTTGTTTTTCCTGTCCCTTTCCATCTTTTATTTTCCTATATTACTTTATCACTCTTATGCTGTTTTCTTTTATCTTTATGTGTTTATTGCTTATTTTTTAATGCTATGAGTTCTTCCTGGAAAAACTATTTGAGGAGGTTCAGTTTAGTGACAGATTAGGGCTCTGTTTCAGCTTAACAAGAATCCTTCTTGGTTCTCACTGAGGTCCTATATGACTCAAGATTGTTTTCTCTGTGAGTAGGTTCTTCTCATAAGACAGAACCACCTGGTACACAATATATGTGACTCCTTTTTCCACATATATTGTGTTTCAGAGTTAGATTTTCATCATGGATACAGTTTGTATTTCCTTTTCTTATTTTTCTTATTGCTCTAGGGTGATTTATAACAGGAAAGGGGAGAAGCATCATCATTATTTGGCTATTTAAAACCATTTATAAATCCTTATTATATATTTTCTGAAATGTTACGAGACCTTACTAATTGATTTCCTTCTCCCAGATCAACACCAACCTTCCCCATCAGCCAGTCACAGGGCAAAATCAATGTTTCTACATTCAGTGGCAGCTCATCACCTATAGGGTAAAATCCAATTTCCTTACCATTATCTGCAAAGACCTCTGTGACCTGGATCCTACCTACTCCATCAGCCGTGTATGAATTCCTTACCCACCACTGCTCTTCACATTCCTTCCTTGTTTCATTTTAACCTTCAATAAACATAAACCTGTTTAGTCTCCATGCACAAACTATGCCATTTATTACTTTATATGCCTTTCTTATGTATATTTTTTTCTGCCTGGGATGTCCCTTTACCAGACAAATTTATTATTTAAATTTAGGACAAACAGCACCTCCCGTAGGAAATCTTCCCTGACATCCTCAGTCGAGATTGGACGAAGCTCCAGTGCGGTACTTACCCATTTGCATTATGTTTCCCCAGCCAGGTCTCTAAAAGGAATAGGAGTGTGTGTTATTCATCATTGCTTCTCCTGCTCTTAGCATAATGACTGGTACTCAATAAAAGTTTGCTGAGCTGAACTGAACTGAGAAGATAAGACACCATCCTATTCTCAGAAAGTGTAGTTAGTTATCTTTTTGAAGCAAGGGAATCTTGTTTCTGCAGCTAACAATACAAGACAACTTGCCTAATTGACAATTGCTCACTGCATAAGAAATGACCATGCAATGTACAATGTCTCTGCGTTTTTATAAAACTGCTGTCCAAGAATTACCCAATATATTATTCACTGTCTTTTTTATATTAATTCATTTAAATGTATTAAAATACATTCAGCCCAGTGGGAAATGCACATAACTAAACAATTATAATATAATATGATGAGAGCTGTATTAGTGGAAAGCACATGTTGCTCTTGGAGAAAGAGCTTTTCACCTGACCCTAGAAGAGGGTCAGTACAAACTTTCTCAAAAGAAGGCTATGAGTTAAGTAGGTGAAAGAGAAAGAGAATTCTGACCAGAGGAGAAGGCCTGGGTAAAGTTAAGGAAGAAAGAAAACAGAATGTATCAGGACCTCTTATGTAAGGGGCAGTTGTAATTGTGGGAGGGAGTGGAGTGGTAGAAAAAGAAGTTGGAAAACTGAATTGAACACTTTCTATTTTCTTTAATTAAATCTAGATAATGTTGTGTTCCCCTCTTTATAGTTGCTAGAAAGCACAGAACTAATTTTTGTGTGAATTTCAGCAGCCTCCCCACATAAAGCTTATGGTATTGTTATTCTTTATATTCCTTTATGCTTTGCCATTGGTCATTTTCTATTCCTTGGCTGCTTTCCTATATTCTTTTTGTTTGTTTGTTTTATTTTTTGTGTGTGTGTTATTTTTAAAGAATTATTAGAAACCATCTCAAATGATTTTCTGAAACCAGTGTCATTTTAAAATCTTTTTTGGGGTGGGGGGGTATAAGTTTTGAAAATGGAAATGAGGATCAGTACAGGCTTTATGGAGAAGGTAAGATTTGTGTCAATTGTGATCAATGTTTGCCTGTCACCTAGAAAAGGGCGAGTGTTTTCATTTAAAGTTGCCTCTGCAGGCTTTGTCAAAGCAGAAAACCCACAGACCAACAGAGCAGCTTTTCCTACTCTGTTGGAGAAGCTACGCAGATGCTATATGAGCACAGTGTCAGGGTATCAGAGGAAGTGGTGTTCTACCTGTTCCTGCCTACCAGTCTGTCAGAGAATGGCCTTGGTAGAAGAAGTCAGAGAGCAGCAAGGCTCGAGTCCCTTCAAGGTGGCATCGCCAGGGAGTAGCGCCAAGGCAGAGCTGGACACTGAGGATTGTGCATTCCACTGACGGATGCTTACTGGTTTGGCTTTTAAAGGGGATCTGTGTAGAGGCAGATTATTTTTTATTCCTACTATTTAAGCAGTTGAGTAACAGCAAGATGAGGATAAGAGACTTTGGTGGGTTTGTTTTTTTCCTGACTGTAGAGATTTATCTACTTAAATTTCAAACTTTTAAAAGTATTGATGTCTTATATTTGGTTTTAGTGCTAACAGAGACATATAACTGAGAAAGAAGAAACAACCTCACAAACAAAGGAGACCAGACTTTCCATTCATCCTTTCCCACCCTTATGTGCCAAATCGAGGGGGATGCCTGGAAAGGCTGGGCTTTGGGCTTCCCAGCACCTCCTCAAACAGAGCAACTCTGCTTTTATTTGCTCTGTATATTAGGTTTCCTAATACTCTTTCATTTGACAAAAGGATCCTGCTGCTAAGTAATGTTTGAAAACACTGACTTTTTGCAGCCCTGTTGGCTGCATTGGTCAAAGGTGAGGTTTTCCATGTGTGGACAGCTGAACCATGAGGAATGCAGGTGAGATCCAGGCCCAAATCTTTTCTCTGCATATTAATAAATGTGATGCATATTCTTAATGTGTAATTATTTACACATGAGTAGAGATTATATACAAATGTACAGTATATGCATTTGAGAGTACAGTTTAAATAATGAAAAACCTTGGTAACCTCTTTATAATGATACTCATTCATTAAATTAAACCTCTTCCCATGATATTAAAAATTTTATCCTCTCCTGTTTGCCCCATAAAGGAATGTGCCTCATGCCCAATCATAATTTTATTTCTCTTGACGTATTGTTTTTAATTCTGTGTCTTATGTGCAGTAGAAGGGTCCATAAACCACCCACGCAGCTCCTACTATTTAGAGAGACCTCGAAGGTCTCTACTTCACCTTTTATTTTCCTATTGACTAGGAGGTAAAGGTAGCCATTCTGATGGTTTTGCTTGGGGGAACCCAGTGTTTGATCTCCAGCTGTTGGACAAGCTGAGCTGGAGATATACAGAAAGCTGTGAAATTTGTGAATCTGTCAGTTCCTTTTCTGTGTAGGGGACCTGAGGTTTTGTAGCAAAATCAAAAGCTAATCCTTCCCAGAAGAGCCCTTGTTTTAATAGGGAAAAGTCTGCCTGAAATGCCTCCGTTCCACTTGGATAAAAAAGAAATCGGCTTTCCTCTGTAGGGGCAGGGGAAGCAATAAGTTGATTTCTGTGTTCTGAGCCAAGATGGTTGAAAATCCTGTCTTTTCTCCTTATGGAGTAGCATTTCTAGTGATTATCCTGAAGAATCTGTACTTTAGCAGCAGTTGCAATGAAATTCCTTTAGTAATAAGATTCATACCCTGGCTCCCCTTGCTACTAGGGAATGTGATGAAGAAACAAGAACAGTCCCTTAGTAACCTATCACCAGCAATGTGTATGTTATGTCTGCAGTGGATTGTGTGAAACCCTGCCCTATACTCTCTTCATGTCACAGAGGGTGACCTTCAATGTGGTAAGAGTTCATTTACTCATGGAATAAACTTTCATTGTGCATGCAATTGTATTCATAAAAGGGGTATAATACTGACAAGTCTTCAAAACTTTAAAACACAAGAGGAAAAAAAGTCCATAATTAAGATACAAATAAAGTACTCTAGAGGTGGGAAGAAAGCAGAAAATTTGAGGGAGGGACGGTCATCTTGCCTCTGCTAGGTCTCTCTCCACATCCCTGATGTCTTTGTTGCCTTAGCACAGAATGAAACTTCCCCTTGCTGTTTTAAGTGAGCCTGTAGTGCCCTGTGAGATGACGTACTGCAAACTGAACATTCTGGAAAAGGACATGGTTTTTAGGAACTGAGCACAGGGAAAGGGTAGGAACCCTAAAGATACAGTTGGCCACTTGAGCCTGGGAGGGTTTGTGCAGATTCAGGCCAGGAGAAGAGAGTGGCTTCCCGAACCTGTGGCACCCACAACCACTCATGCAAACCCAGAATAGCTAGCTACTCCCTGAACCTTTGTAAAGATGCCAGCCAGACAGGTGACACTGTGTAGATCCATCTACTACCCAGTGGTATTTTCAACTCTCAGTAATGTTCTATAGATGTGGTGAAGAAAAAAGAAACCTTATATAACAAGGAATTTTAGGGTTGGAACAATAACATGTATCAGACTGTTTCTAGGATGGTCCCAGTACTACAGTGAAGTCAGTTGGTAGCTTGGATACATGTTGCTGTTAGTTTTAAGAGTTCTATGCATAAACATAGAAAAATAGTACGTTATAAAGTGTTGGGAGATGTTCCAGAAGTACTAGCAATTAACAAATATTGGTATCCAATTAACAGATACTTGTTGAGCCCTAGAAGTGTGCCAGGTGCAATGGAGCATTGCCCCTGCTCTCCATCAGGTTATGATTCAAATAGCTAGTGGTCTGATGTGGAGAAAAGAGCCCTGACTTTAAAGACCTAGGTTGTAATCTGGAATCTGCCACCTACGAGCAAGGAAATACTACACAAGTCACTTATACTCTCAGAGTACTAATTTCCTCATCTCTGTAGAACGGAATCATGCTACTTGCCCTTTCTAAATTGGAAGGTTGTTGTGAGGATCAAGGGAGATAATAATGGCTTTGAAATGCTTTGAACGCTACAAAGCCCTACAAAATGCAAGAATTGAGAGACTAATCCACATACAAAAATCAGCCTCACTGTTGAGTGTATGCACATCCTCTTTTAAGGATTTTTATAAGCCGATCACATAAAAGATTACTAGATCTTTTCTCCAAATTCATTTTTAAATTATTCATAGACTCAATTCATGTATCAACATATGTGCATGATAAAACCTTCCCACATAGCTTCTATTGTGTTGGTTTCTTTGATAACCAACTTTTAATGATGTATATGAGATGTAACTATTTTGGGATTTAATTAACTTTCAAGACTGTTTTTGCATCTTGGTCTCAGCTTACCTGGGTTTTGGTACTTCATCTAAGATCCTGCTTTATATACCATCATGGAAGGTAGAAAAGCCTCTATGATGTGGCTACTGTATCCCCAGTAAATTATTATCTTTCTGAAAAAAACCCTGAGGCAGAAATTAATAGAGTGTAATTATTCAAAGAAAAGCTATTTGGAGATGTTTTAAATGATGTTAATTTGGTCTTAATGGGAGAGATTTTGAATGTTAAATAAATAGCAATTACATCATTAGGGACACATTTACAATACAGGAGTTTAAAGCAAAATGAAAGAGTTACAGAGACAATCTTGAAAAGAAATCCAATAAAGACATCTTCAGGTAAATATTCTTGAAGTGCTTTCAGAATCTTAAGTAAAAGTGTTTTCAACAGCCAGCCCAAATGGAGGTTCTTTAAATAGCTTGGATGCATCTCCTATATGTATAATGATTATAGTGGTTTGCTGTTCGTATTTGAAATACTTCCAGGAATAAACACAAATTAGTGATCTGATTGCAAAGTAATGATATTTAGTTGACCTTTGTATGGAGCATACTCCATCTCACATCCTTCCAGCTACATTTGCCTCAGCTACTAGCTTTGCACAGAGGTGGCCTGCTATCACCTTGCCTCACCTGCACTATGGATCCCCTGTTCCAGGGCTGATTTCTTCCCAAGTAGGATGCTTGCAAGAGACCCATTAGCTATTCTGGTGCAGATACAAGTCTTGAAGGTGCCAAGACTGGGACAACTTTAGCAACAGGAATCCAGAGCTGGTGGATCAGTGCTGGTGGGGATGTAAATTAGTTTAGTCATTGTGAAAAGCAGTTTGGCAATTTCTCAAAGAACTTAAAACAGGATTACCATTCGACCCAGCAATCCCATTATTGGGTATATGCCCAAAGGAAAATAAATTGTTCTGTTGTAAAGACATATGCACACATGTGTTCATCACAGCTTTGTTCACAATAGTAAAGACATGGAATCAACCTAAATGCCCATTAATGGTAGACTGGATTTAAAAAGAAATGGCACATATACACAGTGTAATACTATACAGCCATAAAAAAGAACAAGATCACATCCTTTGCAGCAACATGGATGGAGCTGGAGGCCATTATCCTAAGCAAATTAACACGGAAATAGAAAAAAATATACCGCATGTTCTCACCTATAAGTGGGAGTTAAACTTTGAGTACATATGGACACAAAGAAGGGAATGGCAGACCCCGAGGCCTACTTAAAGGTGGAGAGTGGGAGGAGGAAGAGGAACAGAAAACTACCTAGTAGGTACTATACTTATTACCTGGGTGACAAAATAATCTGTACACCAAATACCCGTGACATACAATATGCCTATATGACAAACCTGTGCATGTACCCCTGAACCTAAAATAAAAGTTAAAAAATAACTAGTGGATCAGTACTTCTCTCTTATGTCAGGTAGGCAAGTCTGAGCCTCATTCTACATGAGTTTTCATAGGCTGTCTAATGGGATTGAGCCCTAATTGCTGACAGTAATAACCGGTTTAGTAATATACCCTGGAATGGCCTTCTCTCCCTCCCTGTTTCCTGCTTCCTAGTTTCACCACTCCTGTCCCCAGATCATTCCTCAACAAACAAAAAACTACATAAAAGACCTTGTCTCAGGCTCTACTTTTGGGGGTAACTTAATGCAAGGCAATCTTGAAAGACTTTCGAATATCTCTTGAATCCCTACTATGTATCCAGTTATTGTAGGTAGAGTGAACTATTTAAGTGAAGTAGAAGGCATTGTTCTCATCCCCATATAAATGAGATTCCTCAATCTAAACACCCATTTCCATCCCTCTTCTCAAGGACTTGACACTACTGATCATTCTCCTTTCCCCTGTCTGTAATTTACTCATCACTATGTTAAACTTTCCATCAATATTTAAATATTTTAAAAATATCCACCATCTTGACATAACAAAACAAAGCAGGATAAAACTTTCTTTGAACCTACACCCCTCTAAGTCTCCCATGTTTCATTCACAATCAAATTTCTTGAGCACCAACTTTATTCATAACCCCATCTTCTCATTTTCCTGTCTCTGTAACACTTGAGACTGACTTCTGCCTCTGCCACCACACCGAAATTGCTTTTGCCAAGTTCCTCCAAGGTGTCTTTGAAGTACATCTAGACTATGCCTCTTAATAATTAACTTAGTTGACCTGTCTAGAGCATTTGAACCTCTTGACTGCTCCTTCTTCCTTGAACCGCTCTCATTGCTTCCTCGATACGGTACAGTTCAGGGTCCCCTCTCATCTCTCCGTCTTTCCAATATCATCTTACTTTCCAACACAGGTGCCTCTTCCTCTGCCCACTCTTTAAATAAGGGTTTTTCCTCAGTGTTCTTTCTAGGTTCCTTTTCTCTGTTTA
The DNA here is from genome assembly GCF_000951045.1 of Mandrillus leucophaeus. Classification (NCBI taxonomy): domain Eukaryota; kingdom Metazoa; phylum Chordata; class Mammalia; order Primates; family Cercopithecidae; genus Mandrillus; species Mandrillus leucophaeus. The sequence goes on from NW_012101809.1 coordinate 6,787,094, forward strand.
CTTCCTACCCTCTCTGATATGGTTTGACTGTGTCCCCAGCCGAATCTCATCTTGAATTGTAGTTCTCAGAATCCCCAATGTTGAGGCCGGGCGCGGTGGCTCAAGCCTGTAATCCCAGAACTTTGGGAGGCCGAGACGGGTGGATCACAAGGTCAGGAGATCGAGACCATCCTGGCTAACCCGGTGAAACCCTGTCTCTACTAAAAAATACAAAAAACTAGCCGGGCGAGGTGGCGGGCGCCTGTAATCCCAGCTACTTGGAGGCTGAGGCAGGAGAATGGTGTAAACCCGGGAGGCGGAGCTTGCAGTGAGCTGAGATATGGCCACTGCACCTTAGCCTGGGCGACAGAGCAAGACTCCGTCTCAAAAAAAAAAAAAAAAAAAAAGAATATCCTGAAGAGCTTCCTGCAGTTTCTATAGAAACAGTATGGAGGTTTAGATCCGAAAAAAAAAAGAAGAAAAGAAAAAGAATCCCCAATGTTTCGTGGGAGGGACCTAGTGGGAGGTAATTGAATTATGGGGGCGGTTACCCCATGCTGTTCTCGTAAAAGTGAGTGAGTTCTTACGAGATCTGATGGTTGTATAAGGGGCTTTTTTCCCCTTTGCTCAGCACTTCTCCTTCCTGCCCCCACTGCGAAGAAGGTGCTTTTCTTACCCTTCTCCTTCTGTCATGATTGTAGGTTTCCTGAGGCCTTCCCAGCCCTTCCAAAGTAGAATTGTGAGTCAATTAAACCTCTTTTCTTTATAAATTATCCAGTTGTGGGCAGTTCTTTATAGCAGTGTGAGAACAGACTAATACAGTAAATTGGTACTGCAGAGAGTGGGGTGCTGCTATAAAGACACCCCAAAATGTGGAAGCTACTTCGGAACTGGGTAACAGGCAGAGGCTGAAACAGTTTGGCGGAGAAGAAGACAGGAAAATGTGGAAAAGTTTTGAGTTTCCTAGAGACTTGTTGAATGGCTTTGACCAATTGCTGATAGTGATATGGACAATGAAGTCCAGGCTGAGGTGGTGTCAGATGGAGATGAGAAGCATCTTGGGAACCGGAGTAAAGGTCACTCTTGTTATGCTTTAGCAAAGAAATTTGTGGCTTTTTGCCCTTGCCCTGGAGATCTGTGGAACTTTGGATTTGAGAGAGATGATTTAGGCTATCTGGTGGAAGGAACTTCTAAGAGGCAAAACGTTCAAGAGAAAGCAGAGCATAAAAGTTTGGAAAATATGCAGCCTGATGATGTGAGAGAAAAGAAAAACTCATTTTCTGGGGAGAAATTCAAGCCAGCTGCATAAATTTGCATAGATAATGAGCCAAATGTTAATCATCAAGACAACAGGGAAAATGTCTCCAGGGCACATCAGAGGTCATCACAGGAGCCCCTCTCATCACAGTGCTGAGGCCTAGGAGGAAAAATTGTTTTCGTGGGCTGGGCTCAAGGCCCCCCTGCTGTGTGCAGCCTGGAAACTTGGTACCCTGCATCCCAGCCTCTGCAGCCATAGCTAAAAGGGATCAACGTACAGCTCAGGCTGTTGCTTCAGAGGGTGCAAGTCTCAAGCCTTGGCAGCTTACATGAGATGTTGGCTCTGCAGGTGCACAGAAGTCAAGAACTGAGGTTTGGGAATCTTCACTTAGATTTCAGAGGATATATGGAAATGCCTGGATATCCAGGCAGAGATGTGCTGCAGGGGTGAAGCCCTCATAGAGAACCTCTGCTAGGGCAGTGAGGAAGGGAAATGTGCGGTGCGAGCCTCCACATAGAGTCCCTACCGGGGCACTGCCTAGTGGAGCACTGAGAAGAGGGTCAGCATCCTGTAGACCTCAGAATGATAGATCTGCCAACAACTTGCACTGTGTGCCTGGAAAAGCCACAGACACTCAATGCCTGCCTGTGAAAGCAGTTGGAAGGGGGCCATACCCTGCAAAGCCACAGGGGCAGAGCTACCCAAGGCCATGGGAGCCCACCTCTTGCATCAACATGATCTGCATGTGCGACCTGGAGTCAAAGGAGGTCATTTTGGAACTTTAAGGTTTAATGGCTGCCCTATTGGATTTCAGACTTGCATGGGGCCTGTGGTGCCTTTGTTTTGGCCAATTTCTCCCATTTGGAATGGGTGTATTTACCCAATGCCTGTACCCTGATTGTATTTAGGAAGTAACTAACTTGTTTTTGATTTTACAGGCTCATAGGCAGAAGGGACTTGCCTTGTCTCAGATGAGACTTTGGACTTGGACTTCTGGGTTAATTCTGGAATGAGCTAAGACCTTGGAGAACTTTTGGAAAGGCATCATTGTGTTTTGAAATGTGAGGACATGAGATTTGGGAGGGGCCAGGGGCAGAATGATGTGTTTTCATCCAAATCTCGTCTTGAAGTATAGCTTCCACAATCCCCATGTGTTATGGAGGGGACCTGGTGGGAGGTAATTGAATCATGTGGGAGGTTGCCCTCATACTGTTCTTGTGAGAGTGAGTTCTCACAAGCTCTCATGGTTTTATTAAGGGGCTTTTCCTCCTTTGCTCAGCACTTCTTCTTTTATTAAACTCCTTTAAAGTTTAATAAAACTTTAATCTTCACAGGATCTCAATATGACAGATATTGTCTTTACTTTTCTATGGAGGAAACCGAGTTTCAGTGAAATTTAGGTAACCACCCTGTGAAGAAGGTGCTGTTCCTCCCTTTCACCTTCTGCTATGGTTGTAAGTTTCCTGAGGCCTTTCCAACCATGTAGAACTGTGAGTCAATTAAACCCCTTTTCTCCTCTCTTAAGAGGTTTAATTACCCAGTCTTGGGTATTTCCTCATAGCAGCATGAGAACAGACTAACACACTTTCCTTTGAGTAAGTCCATCCCATTCACTTTTACAGTGTCAGTTACTATCTAAATGCCAGTGACCCCAGTGTCCCCTGCTCCTCTCAGCATAATGCAGAGACCGGGAGGCTCTAGCAAGGGGTCTTTCTTTACAGGATGCCCATCAATCCCTTAGGCATGGCAATCTCCTTGCTCCATTCAGAACTCTACTGTGCATGCCTCTTATAAATTACTAAGACTTGTTTCTTCCCAGGATATCTAATGAGGCTCCATGGAAGTTACAATACCTGTTGCTTGCTAGGTCAATATAGCAAAGAATGTTGTCCTTTAATCTCAGAGAATGATTCTGTAATTTGCTACATATTATAAAGTAACGATTTGCCTTTCTAATAAAATATGAATGGGCCATGTCTAGCACAATTAAATTGTTTTCATTTTGCGTATCACCCCTGAGTTATTGGTAGTAGCTCCATAGAAGGCTGTGTTATTGTGCTTTGGTAGAAAAGCTTCTTTTGCTATTAGTGTCTCCATGGGCATGAGAAGTCAGGGTGGTGGTAAGTGTGCTGTGTAGTGCATTTTGCAAGGAGGGTGGCACTCATGGTGTTTAATTATTCAGGATGCTTATATGGTGGGAGACAGTCTGTGAGTTCTGGTCAGGAAGGCAGATGTGTTATCCAGGAGACTACAAGAGTTTCAATCATCAGCTCAAAGAAGTGAGATCAGCTATACACTCTCAATCTCTTTCACTATTTGGAAATCAGTTTCCTACCTCCAAAGCAATGGTGGTTTAGAGTGTTATTTCCACCTAGCTTCACCACCAATTTTACTCACCGATCAACAAACAGAAAGAATTGTTGTTATAGTGGAAAACAGACCTTGCAATTATTTCGCATCAAATTTATGTCCAAGATGTGTGCATTTTATTTTATTTAATAAAACTTTAATCTTCACGGGATCTCAATATGACAGATACTGTCTTTACTTTTCTATGGAGGAAACCGAGTTTCAGTGAAATTTAGGTAATCACCCATGGTTGTATAGCTCAGGAAATGGCAAGGTCAAGGATATGACCTCAGGGCTGTCTGGGTTTATAAAGGATGACACAGGAGGACAATGATGGATCTCTCATTTTATTTTTCTCTATGTTAGCAGCTAATAATTGGTATTCTCAGATACTTTTCTAGATGACTGTAAAAGTGAAATAGGCTCCCATCTTGGTAGATGTTAGTGACTGTAAAGCCTTGCTCCATTCCCTATTTAGTGGACTCTTTCTCAGGATCTGTTTCAATTTTGTTTCATATCAGAAACTTTCTGCATCATTAACCAAAGAAAGGCTTAACGGGATTCAGTACAATGTAATCATGGCTGAGCCTCTGAGAGCTGTCCCTCAGATATACTTAGAGGATTTACTCAAACACCCATCCCTGGGACTCCCCGTGGAGACTGGATGGCAGTGTGGAGAATCATCATGACATCCACAGCTCTGCTCTTCTCCAGCCCTTTCCTCCGCCCTGTGTACCTCTTGCCATGCATTATGCATTCAGAGTGGGAGGAGGGGCTGCCTTTGGGTTCCATTCCAGGACTCAGAGGAGCTGTTGAGTCATGACCTCACTGAGTCTCCCCATTGTCCTTCCCTTCCATGTGCCAGCAAGTCTTCCACACCCTGACTGCTAAGCCCAGCTCCCTGGAGAATTCCTTTTCTGGGTCTTTCTCCTAGCAAAGATAATTACACTGCTGTAAAAACAGCAGTGCCGATAATTAAGGCAGTTGGGCTGTTGACTGAAAAGTAGACTGTTTAGACCAGTTCTCTTCCCATTACCATTCTAACTAGAGTATATATGAATTTCAGAGTTTCAGCTTTAAAAAATTTTAATCACTCGGCCTATAACTGTATGATCAGCTAATGGAGTAAATAATCATTTTGAATTTCTGCAAGCAGCCTTTAAGAATCTGAATCAGAATCCTTTAAGAATTCTGAAACCTGATGGTCAGCCAGAATAAGGACTTCTTGGAGTTTCAGAGCAGCAGAGTCAGATGTTAACCAATCGGCTTGAGGTGATTGAGGATCTACTATGTACCCAGTACTGTGACTGGTTCTCTCTGTGATACAGGTATTGATTGATTGACTGATTCATTCATTCATCCATTCATTTAATAATCTCATATTGAGCACTTGATGTGTTCCTGATACTGTTCTAAATGAAGGGAATGTGATGGTCACAAGATTGAGAAAGTGTTGGTCCTCATTTTGCATTGTCTTGGTGAGGAGATAGAGCTGCTTGACCAGACAGTGTTCCTAAACAATGCTCAAAAGCATTTAAGAAATTGCTAGACTCTCCAGGACAGTGCTTGCCAGGGTGAGGGAGATCTACAATTAAAGAAGATGTCCTGGAGGAGGCAAGGATCATGGTAGTTCTCATAGCAGGTAATTTACTTGAGGGGCTCAACTTGAGGATCAGTCAGTGCCCCAAGGGGAAGCGACCCTTGGAAGGAGACTGTGCGGTTGGATGGATGCGCAGGTGAAGGGAGCTGGCGTTCCTGGGTTTAAGTCTGGCCTTGTCATTAACTCACTGGGTGATCTTGGGCCATCACCTTTCCTCCCTGAAGCTCAGTTTCCTTGTGGCAAAATGAAAAGATTACATTAAAGAAAGGCTTTCAAATCTTCTGTTGTTGTTCTTGGAGAACTGCCTTCCAGGCAAAATTGTTGAAGGCATTCCAATATATAAAACAGATACAGTTAGAAGAGATATACATTAAAGAGGGTGAGGGGCTGTATGAGCTTCACCACCCACCCAGACTCTTCATCCCTTTGGGGACACCACAAGGCATCTTTGCAGAACTTAGAACAGCATAGAAAGTTTTGAAAGCAGTGAACTGTATGACGCCCGAAGTTCTCTTCTGACCCTAAAACTCCACAGGTTGTCTTGCCCTACAGGTCACTCCATTTAGTCAGACATATGAAAGGGATTGCTGTTCAGAGGTATTGCCTCAATTCATTTTTCCAATGTCGGTATCAAACAAAAAAAGAGATTTGGGATGTAGTTAATTCCTCAAGCAAGTTGCTGAATCTTTCCTTCCTTTCTTCATTCCATTTACATCTACTTGGGGTATAATATGGAGATAATGCAGTAAAAAAGAAATAAAAATCCAAAAAGTAAATAAGACAGTTATGATCCCTGGAGATTATGCTATATATAAGAAATAAATATGTAAATAAGAAAACCACAGTTCCTGCCATAACAGGGTTTATATTCGAGAGAGGGAGAGATACTACATAAGCAAACCAATAAATCAGAATAGTAACTGCCTACTATGATAAGTCTATGAAGAAATAAACATAATTGTGAGAGACAATAATAGGAGGGAGGGCACTTCATTTATTCACGTGTTCTGTCAGTCTCCCAACAAATATGTCTGGAGTTAATGCTCTCCACAAAGCATGGGGCCTCATTTTGGAGATTTTGGAGATCAAGGCAAACAGTAGTGTGTTTCTCCTAGGAGCTTGCAATTTAGATGGATTCTCATCTCTTATAGTTATTAGGAAACAAAAATAAAATAATGTAAAAACATAAAAGACAATTATGTGTGTGAGTGTATAAAATATCCCCAGATTTTGCTTTTGCGACTGGGTCCTATTAAGCGATTTCATGACTGGCTGGCGGATCCATGCATACTCTTCCTTCCCCCTTTCTAAACTGGGAGTCAGAGGGTCTGAAGAGAAATCAATCCCTGCAATTTATTTTTAACTTCTTTCTCCTTAGCCAGGATTGATTTTTGTCTTTGTGATCAATGGCACAGAGAATAGCTCCACGGCCCAAGCTGCTGTTCAAGCACTTGGTCTGGTCGGCTCCATGTCTATTGAACAGAACATTATAAGCTGATTATGAAAGTGATACAATGAAGATGTTTAAAGGATGGGCCTGATTACCCCTACTTTCCTGGGGAGGAATGCTTACAGACAGGGGGATGCAGTGAGCAAGAACCCAGAGTTGTCAGGAAGGCAACATGGCAGGGCATACGGCCGGCCTGCACCCAATGGACAGAGCCTGGTGAAGCAGAGAAGAAGGAATGGCATTGGAATTAGCTTCTTGTTTGCCAGCCTGACTCCCTTTCTCTCTTTTTAGCTTTTCTTTTTCTTCTACTATTTCATCTTTACTATACCAACTGCTATTAGATTTGGAACTGCAAGCAAACATCTGTTACAAAAAAAAATACATTAAAAAGATTAGCGTTTCCCTGTCTGCATTTCTTGGGCTTTGAAATTGTCTGATTCTTTAATCTCCATTCTTTCCTCCTTCTCTTCCCTTGTTTTCTTATAATCCAGCTTGTGTTTGATAGGAACATGAAATTAGCCACTTCCCACCTCTCCCTCTAGCCTTGCTTATAACCTGTCGAGGCCAGGCAAGATTGCTTCCTCTTTCTTCTGAGAAAAATGTTCTTGGAAGAGACGCACACCTTATAATAATGTGCAGGGGTAATTCCACGGAATGCAATTAGAACGAAAGTCGGCTGTACCCAAGGCCTTCTGTCTGATTCTCTGGAATAAACGCTTTTAGTTTTACTGCCTGACCAGGTAGCAACTGTTTCCAGATTGCAGCGTGGAGAAATGATCAAATTGCTCTTAATATGATTATATTTATTATTTCATTGTGCTACACAGTTTCTTCTTAAGTGTTCTTTGTATAAGGGGGTCAGGAAGGGGTGGAAGAGATGACTTCCTTACTTCCTCTGAGATATCTGCCACAAGTACTTGGAAGTTGATTTAATGGGACTATCCTGTATAAGAAACACTCTCATTCTCACTATAGTTATTTTTAAAGATTTGTCATAAACCTTCTTCCCTGGTTTTTACCTCCTGGCTAATTTTCTTTATTATTGAATAACCTGTAATTCTTAGAAATTCAATTATATTAGTAGTAACAACTAACACCAATTGAGTCATCAGTGTGAGCTAGGCTTGTGAATTAGTGAATTTAATTTTTATGACAGCTTATGTGGTAAGTACAACTCTTCTGTTTCACAGAAGAGGCACTGAAAGGTTAAGCCATTTTCCCAAGACCACACAGCCAGTAAGCAATGGAATGGAGATTTTGATGCAATCATTTTGGCACCAGAGCCTTCTTTCTGTACCACTGCATGATTCTCCTCCTTAAACAAGAAAGATTCAGAACAACCTACACTTTCTTATTGGCTGGAGGCAAGTTGGGTCAGGAACTGTGTATAAGACAGTGAGTAAGTACATAGAGCTTTAACACAAAGTAGCTGCTTAAAACATGCATGTTGCATCATTGAATATCCACCCACACACAAAACTGGCAGCTTAGAATCAAGATATTGCAGTTGAAGAAGACCTTCGGCTTAGGAAACCAGGACCAAGGAATGAGTGATTGTGGACCTCAAGCAATGTGACGTTTCTGAGTCCCTACTTTGTGTCAGCACACGTTGGACCTCACATCGTGAGTGTGGCTGTCTGTTTCAAGGTCCAGAAGCACTTAAATGATCTTCCCAAAGACACATCATAACCAATAGGTGAGGGTGGGGGTTGGAATCCAAGTCTAGGCTTGCTTGCTGGGTTCCTTGTTAGTTTTCACAATGAAGGACAAAACAAATAACTTAAAATATATACAAAGATAAAATTTCTGGTAACTCAGCTATAACTCTTGGGCATTTTTTTCAACCAAAACTTTATTCTTGCTATGAACTGCCTCTGCAAAGATAAACCAATAAATAAGATTATAATAATGAGAGTATTGAGCAGTGCCATATAGACTTTTTTGTTAAAGATGTCAAATAGAAATGAAGCAGAGTATTTATGTCATGTAACACACAGCACACAAACAAAAGTCTACACACACTCACCATTTCTTTCCATTCCCCCAAAACTATCTCTCCTGGTACCAACAACTCACCTTGGCACTTCTGCCCTGCAACCTCTCCAGCTTGACTGGTGATCTTTTCTTCCTTCAAGTTCCCTCCCTACCTTTTCTCTCTGTCTCTCCATTTGGTATGTAGAAAAATTCAGCCAGGTCCTGGTTTCTCAGATCTTCCAAACTCAAATCCATCATTACATCCAGCAAATAAAATGTCCTTCAGTGTTGAGAACCTACTCTACTCTTAAGGCAGTGGGAGTATAAGTCACACTTATTTATAGATTACATATAACACTGTGGGTGCATGCACACATGTGTGCATGTGTGTATGAATGTCACACTGTGGAAGGTGATCTAAGAGAATCGTTATGCCTACAGTATCTGGAATCTGTCAGACATGAGTTTAAATTTCGGTTCAGCCCTCTGCTAGCTGTGTGACTTTGCTGTCTTGTGTCTTAGCTGTCCATCTACAAAATGGAGATAGGATGCAGGTGGCTTTTATTGTAATTGTAGAAGGAGCACGAGAACACATTGAGTAAATTGTTGTGGTTCTGAGGAAAGGATTTTATAGCATCTGATCTTCACTCTGCTGAGTACCATGGCATTATTACTGGCCTTATATTGTCATTTGTACATCTTGTATGTTAAGTTTGCTTTCCCAAACAGATGGTGAACTCCGTGAGGTGACAGCTCCACGACCAATGGTACTTAATACAGTCTGGTCACAAAAGTGCTGTACAAGTACTTGCTGGTTGACAAATGTAAGACATAGTGGAATGGTGGCCAGTATCCATAATGAGATGTTTAAATATGATTAACATTCAAGAAATGATCTAAATTTGGCCAGACCCTTAATTATTACGTGGATTCAGCAGTGGGTGGGGAAGAACATCTTGTACTCTGCTTCCCTGTTTCCTGCAGGAAAGCAAGCTCTTTTATAGCCCCTGATTTTCCAAGACATGGTGTTGTCACCCACGCAAAGGAGTATTTGATGTAAAATTCACTACCCATTTGTAAAAATTCATGCAATTGTCTTCTCTTTGTATTTTGCTTATTCTGACTCTGGAAACACAGATTTTAGAAGCCTAGCAAAGTGAAAAGAGCCTGGGGTAACAAGTTAGAAGCTTTGAGCTTGGCTTTAAGTCTTACCTTTTAGTACCAAGATGACCTAAAGCACCCTGCCTAGGCCTTAATTTTAAAATGAAGGTATAATTAAGCCTCGCTTGCAGGGTTGTGCTCGGATCACATGAGATTCAGTACAATAATGAGAACTAATAACACAGAGTACTCAACAAATATTAGTTGTTATGACGTGAGTGCTAGGTACTAAGAGACTATTACAGATGAATAAGAACATTATCTAACCTCAAAAATATTACAATACAGCAAGAGACCACAAAAGGACCAGCTTCCCTCTAATTTGGGACAACAGCTGATAAGTGCAACAAGAAAGCCACAAAGAGCCCTGGGAATCAGAGGAAGAAAAGGTGAACTCCAGCTGGGAAATTGGGGTCGGGTGAGCTTAATTAAGGAGAAAGCTTTTGACATAAACCACTGCAAAATTCATTGATGCTGAAGTGATCTGGGTCAGGCTGAGTCCCTCAAATAACTTGTCCTATACTAGCCATTCTTTGCAAAGTCTCTGGCGTAGACACTTTAGGCTCATTCAGGGCTGCACCGTGTAGTGGTCATTGTCATGGTTTAGAGACACAAGTTCAAATCCAGGCTCTGCCACCTTGGAGCTGAATACCCGATGCATGTCAGTTAAATGATCAGTAAAGCAGACTTCATGGTATTTCCTTCATGGGGTCATAGTGTGCAAGAGCAGACGGTGCATATTCCATGGTAAGCATAGAGCCTGGCCCTCCAACAATGTTGCTTGTGCTGGCAGAGGACAGGAGAGGCATGAAACAGAGAGCATGATGGGGAAGCTCCAAGAAGTAGCAGTTGGCATTTCACAAATATTCATGGCTCTCTTGGGGAGGCAGCAGTGTTTTCTGAGAAACAGCTTGACAGATGGCTTAAATCCGTCTACTGCTGTCCCGAAATTCACTCATGAGACATGCAAATCCCATGTTGGTGAAACTTTGCTGTCGTATATAGCAGCCCACGTGTATCTCCAGAAATCCCATGCCCCAAAGAAGCATCCCTAATTCTCTAGAAAATGAGTGATTTTGTCTGCCTTGCCCTTTCAGGATATTTAAAGTATTTTGAACATATCAATAAAAATATTCTCTAAGCAGCTATATGTACCTGCCATTCATGCCATGTGGCTGAAAATGTTTCTGTTCTATAGCTGTGCCCATCATTTTCTGCTTCTCCTTCTCATATTATGTATTGCCTCTAGCCTTTCCTTTTGTGCATAGGTGAAGCTACATGAGCAAATTTCAGTGCCCCACACAATCATTAGGATGGGAATTTATGGATCAACAGTATAATTTGTCAGTGAATACGCTTCTAAAAGCTTGGGTTCCTGGGAACATACCATAGGTCTATTATAACAATCTAATCATTGTATTTGTAGAGCATTTTCTGGTTACATGAAAGCATTTTATTATCTCATTTACTCACAAGAATCTTGTGAGAGAAAGATAACTATAATTAGTTTTTTTTTATATGAAAATAACCCCCAAACTCTAAGATATGGGTTACATTGTCTAAAATTGCATCTCTAATAAATAGTGGAGCTCAAAATAAAATCACAGATGTTACACTGTGAAGGAACAGGACCTTCCACCTTTTCCCTTCTCCTCCCTCACCATTTTGATTTTATTTTCTGAAGTACTGGGATACTATAGAAAAGACAGAGGCTAGTATGTAGTTTGAGAATATTTCAGTTAAATAATTGACCTCATAGTGTCCACTCATAAAAAGGAATTAGGCTATTTGATGTGTCAAGTTGAATGAAAAACTTATACAAGTATTGGACAACCATATAAGCTAGACCTCATGCAATATCTTCTTTAACCTCCTCTCAGTTCCATTTTCTTTTCTTTTTCTTCTTCTTCTTTTTTTTTTTTTTTTAAACAAAACCCTATCAATCCACAGTCCACAAGGAACAGAACTGTTTTTGAGCACAGAGAGGGGGCAATGTTTTGATAGCAAGTTTGAAGATTTCTCTTTAGAGGTTTCTTGGGCAGTGCTTTCCTTTCCTTTCCTTTCCCCTGAAGCTCTGGTGTTCTTGTCTGTAACACTGAAAGGACTCGCTCTTGTTACATTATTTGGGAGTCTTCAAATGCTCCTGAATTTTGGACACTAGGATGATAATGATAACTCAAGTTCATATCTGTCATTTTGTATTTCTGCCCTTATTTTTGCTCTTTTACCCTCTCAAATACACACACACACACACACACACACACACAAAATTAGGAAAGAGAAAGTGCAAAGAACTTCCATTTTGAAGGCTCAGGTGAGCATCCCAAGAACTTCTTCCCCTCCGTCTAAATCATGAAAACCAGAACACAAAGATAAGTCTTGAAGCCATTAATGGTCAGATCTCTTGGAGATCTCCATCTGTGGTTTCCTCTAGAAATTCATCTTGGCTGAGGGCAAGGAGAATTTCCATCTTTTATCCCTGATCAACTGTGATCAGGCGGCACACATGGCTACCCCAGCACCACTTGAAGCCTCCAGGTTGCATACATAAACTGCCACCATAGTCAGTCTCCAGAAGGCCTCTAAGATGTTAGACTGGTATAGGCATTTTTGCCTCCAGTTCTGCTGGCTCAGATAATATGCATTGAGTACTTGCTATGTGCCAGCTGCAAGGCTAAAGCTCTTTCTATATTGAATTATATTTGATCCTCATGATAACTTGTCAGTTGATAGTACTAATATCTGCGTTTTCCACAAGAGAAAATTAGGAAGGTTAAATTACTTGTACAAGGTCACCAAACCAGAAAGTGGTATGAGCGGGATTTAAACCCAGGTCTGGGATCCCAACTAATGTGCTCTGTTGCTTACTGTGCAGTTGGAAACTGATTGAGTCCAGACCCTTTATTGTACTTGAAGGAATAATGTCAGAGGGTCAGGAATGCTAATTCTTCTGCTAGTTTTGTGTGTGGTCTAGATCCAAACTCTTTGTCCCATGCTTTCCTAACCCACCACCCTTTCTCTGCCTTACTAGCATTAACAATAGGCAGTGAATGGTCCAAGAATTGCTCGGCAGGGCTGCTGAAGGTGGCAGTTGTGCCATCAGTATTTATTGACCAGTGAGGGTGCTGACAACGTCAGCATGCGTCTTCCTTTCAGTACCTCCCCTACACACACACACACACACACACACACACACACACACACACACACAGCAATATTGGCTTCAATGTCAACTATCTTATTATCTCATGTCTATTCTTGCTGAAACTATTTGGCGGCTATTATGTTAGGGCACCAATAAAAGATTTTATGTGCAAATCTGTTTCAGAGGAGGCCCAGCCATAGTGTGATGCACACGTTGGGTAAGAGACCCACTCTTTCTAGACAGATAAAACTGCATCAATATTGCAGAGCCTCAAGGACATAAAATGAGCAAACATCAGTTAGACAAACACTAAATTCAAAGTCAAACAGTCTAACAGAGGAGATGACATGCTGATAGGATGCCATGTTGTGCCAAATGCTGTACCATACTTTGATTCTGACTCATAGTGTGGTCCCTAGGAAAGCAGTGTTGGAAAATCAGCTCAAGATGGCAGAAGCAACTGATTCATCCATGCATAAGACTCCAGGGCCAGACTGACATGTACAGCAACTTCCTGATGAAACTTGTGGCTGTTTATAGACTCCTGTGGTCCAATATTTGGAAGCCTGTTTTGTTTTATGTTGCTCTTAAGATAAATATGATATTTGAAGGAATTATGTAAGTGGAGAGAGTAAAGCCCCAAAACATCAAGATTTATTTTAAGTAATACGAACTGAAATAATGAGCAAAGGAGTTAGAAAAGTCAATTGTGCATCATAACATCTTGACTGTTGCTTTTGTTTCTTTAAAGAGGAGGAAACACTGCAGAGGCAGTGTGAGAAGTGACTAAGGTGTACCCTTAGAGGTAGTCATTTCTCTTGGCTTAGACAGATTATTCACATAATATTCGATGCAGCACAATCCTCTAACTGGAAAAGCTTCCACATGTCATTTCTTATTAATACAACAGCTCTCCTGTAAGCCCAATTATGGTTCCTGTTCACAAATTCCCATAGCAACACCAAGTACTTCTGTGCAACAATGTAGCATTGATTTTTCAGAACTTGGAAATTGATAGGAACCCTCACATAGAAAGATCTGCCTTGGCCGTGGGCACATTAGTCTATTCTTGCATTGTTATAAATACCTGAGACTGGGGAATTTATAAAGAAAAGAGGTTTAATTAGTTCATGGTTTTACAGGCTCTACGGGAAGCATGATGCTGTCATCTGCTTAGCTTCTAGGGAGACCTCGGGAAACTTACAATTATGGTGGAAGGTAAAAGGGGAGCAGACACATAATATGGCCAGAGGAGAAGCAAGAGAAGAGAGAGGAGGTGGTACACACTTTTAAACAACCAGATATCACGAGAACTCACTATCACACGGGCAGCACCAAGGGAAATGGTGCTAAACCATTCATGAGAAATCTACCCCCATGATCCAATCACCTCCCACCAGGCCCCACCTCCAGCATTGGGGATTATACTTCCATCTGGTATTTCAGTGTGAACACGCATCCAAACTATATCAGTGAACGTATTTTCTGGGAATTGAAAATTAAGTGACATGGGACCCATTCCCCTCTACGAAGAGGTTTGCAAATTTCACATAGCCTGAGGGACCAGCATAACCTTTAAAAGTCAGATAAACTTGGGTTCAAATTCCAGCTCTGCCATTTATTTGTTGTGTGTCTTTGAGTATGTTATATAATTTTCCTACACCGGTTTCCCTACCTGAACATAAAATAGAATGCTAGTATGTACAGAGAAATGGTTGGCATATAACAAATGCTCAAAAATATTATTAATATCTTTAACATGTATGGTACTGGCAGTGCTATTAACAATAATGATAATAATAATTATTATTCTTGTGGATATTAAATAATATCATGAAAGTAAAGCACCCAATATAGAATAGATACTCAAAAATATTTGCTTCTGACTCTCTTCTAAGATTACCTATGTCTACTTACAAATTCTAGAAACAGTTTAAGTTTTCTCCTGTCGTAGAAACAGGCTCAACTTCTAAATCCCCAAAGGGAGCTAGGAAATGACTCAAGGCCCTTTGGTTCTAATTTTTCAGGGCATATTTCTGTCTTTCCTCCAGGGCAAGCCGTCATCCAGAAACAAGGATAAATGAAAAAATAAAGGATCTGTCAGGTTAGGCTTGGTCACAGCAAGAGCGGGAACAAGTCAGAAGAGACAGATGTGTTTAATGGCCAATGCATTTGTCCAAAGGAATCATTTTCACTGGCCAGGAGCCCAATTAAACCTGTAAAATGGAAATCCAGAAAATCAGATTAACGAGCCAGTCATTAGTAAGGAAAAGACCCAGCTAATTCTGTGTTTAGCGTGACGGATGGGCCCAGAGCAAATAATTGGATGACATTCATCAAATATAAAATAAAAGGTGTCACTGAAAGGAAAAGTGGTAATAATCTTTGGGATTTACAGTGCCAGAAAATTTGCTTGTAAGGAAGAGAAAAGTTCATCAAAACAGATTAATAGTCACTAAACTTTATTTCTTTCTTGTGTGCCAGAGAGCCACATGATCGCAGAGAAGCAGCACATGCATGCATCAGCCTGCTTTTACCCTAACATAGTGAAGCAGCAAATGCATCAGCCTGCTTTTGTGAGGACTCTGCCCCTGAAGGGGTGTGCGATCTATTTGAAAATAAAGCTTTTGTGAGGACTCTGCCCCTGAAGGGGTGTGCAACCTATTTGAAAATAAACTCCTGCTTTTGTGAGGACTCTGCCCCTGAAGGGGTGTGCGATCTATTTGAAAATAAACTCCTTTGACCAACCAGGAACCAGGCAGGGCTTGAGAGTTCTTCACTACATCTATGTTTTAGTCAATATCCAATGGAGGAAACCGAACTCAAAGTCTTTCTGCTTAAGCAGATTAATCCCAACAATCTGTTATACAGTAAGTCAATAAATATCGGCCCCCTGCTGTGTATCTGCCCCTATGACGTGTGCTCACTCCTGGTTAAGGGTTCACGTGCAGACTAGAGTTGGAAAACCCAGGTTTATAAGGGTTCAGGTGTAGGTGGGAGTTAGAAAGCCCAGGTTTATATTCTGGCTGTAACAATGAAAGTCTATATGACGCTGGGCAAATTAGTGGCTCTCTCTCAGCTTCAGTTTTCTGACCTGTATGAAATATTATTGCATGATATTATTATTATTATTGGTTTTATTACCTCACTTCTGCTCTCCTAAGAAGATATTATTTTAAAAATATAGCACCGGACTAGATGCAGTGGCTCACATTTGTAATTCCAGCACTTTGAGAGGCTGAGGCAGGAGGACTGCTTAAGCCCAGGAGTGGCTTTGATCACTTTGAGACCAGCCTGGGCAATAGAGGGAGACTCAGTCTCTAAAAAATGTAAAAAAATAAAATTAGTCAGGTATGGTGGTTTGTACCTGTAGTCCCAGCTACTTGGGAGGTTGAGGTGGGAGGATTGCTTGAGCTGGGGAGGTCAAGGCTTCAGGGAACCATGATTGTACCACTGCACTCTAGCCTGGGTGACAGAATGAGACCCTGTCTCACAAAATAAAATTTAAAACTACAGCACCAGTGTCAAAACAGATTTTCCGGGAATGCAGGGAAACAAAACCATATACACATGTGATTTTTAAAAAGTTTTTCACAAAAGATGTTGGAATCAAGAGAATCTATTGTGTTATTGTGGTGAAATAAGAAAGATGGACAGAGGATTCTTCTTAGTCACAGAAGGAGGAGCACAGCCTTAGAGCCAAATTTCTGAGGTTTAAATCTGCCTTATCTTGGACAAGTCACTCAAAATCTCTGTAGGGTTGTTATGAGGATTAAATTAGGTAATTTTCATAAAGGGTATGTGCAGTTCTGAAGTGTGGTAGATGTGCTCAATTAATGACTGTCTCATTATTTTTATTATTATGTATCCACTGGTCATCTGCCAGAAGACCAGTTCTCTCAGTCTCTTTCTGCTTATACACAATGGAAATTGATTTTTCACAGTTCTAAAGGCTGGGAAGCCCCAGATTAAGGCACCAGCAGGTTAGGTATCTATTGAAGGCCTGGTGTCTGCTTCCACGATAATGCCTTGAATACCGAGTCCTTACATGACAGAAGGGCAGAAGGGACAAAAAGGAAAAAAAAAAAAAAAAGAAAAAAAGAAAAGAAAAGAAAAAAGAAGCCTATCTAGTTTTCTCTAGCCCTTTTATAAGGCATTTTTCCTTTCCTGAGGAATAAGCCCTCATGGCCTAATCACCTCTTGAATGACCCCAACTCTTAATACCATTGCAGTAGAGATTAAGTTTCAACAAGAATTTAGGAGAGGACAGAAACAATCAGACCATAGCGTTCCACCCATGGCCTCACAAATTTATGTCCTTCTCACATATAAAATACATTCATTTCATCCCAATAGCTTCAAACGTCTTAAGTTGTTCCAGCATCAACTTTAAAATTTAGGTCCAAAGTCTCATCTACATATCGTCTTAATAAGATGTGGGTGAGACTCAAGGTGATTCATCCTGAGGCAGATTCCACTCCAGCTGCGAGCCTGTGAAATCAAACAAGTTATGTGCCTCTGAAATACAATGTATGGGACAATCATTCCAATTTCAAAAGTGAGCAAAAGGAAGGAAGGAAGGAACAAGTAACAAGTCTCAGGGAAGTCCAAAACCCAATAGGGTAAACAACCTTAAATCTTGAGGCTTAAGAATAATTTTCTTTCACTCCATGTCCCACCTTCCAGACTGTGGGGTGAGGATTAGGTCTCCAAGGCTCTAGGGGACCCTGCACCCATGGTTTTGGGTAGGTGTAGCACATGTAGTAGCTGTGATAGATTAGAGTCCATGCCTGCAGCTCTCCCAGTCTGGTGTTGCACCTACAGGTCTGGGGTCTGGTGAGGGCTTCCCCTCCACAGTGGCTCCATTAAGCATTGCCCTAGTGAGGACTCTTTGCAGTGGCTCTGCCCTGATGGCTCCACTGGGCATCACTCTAGTGAAGACTCTGCTATGACCCTAACCTTATGTTGGTCCTTTGCCTGGGCTCCAAGGCTCTCTTGGGCATCCTTTGAAATGTAAGTGGAGGTAGCCCTGCTTCCACGGCTGTTGTACTCTGTGTGCCTGCAAAGTTACCACTATGTGGATGCTGCCAAAGTTTATTGCTTGTGTCTTCTGGAGCAGCAACTTGAGCCAAACTTGGGTTTGCTTGAGCCGCAGCTGCTCAAGGAGAGCCACACCAGAATGTGGCGATCAGAGACTTGAGATGGTACTGGACAGAGAGCCCCAACATTCCGTGGGAGCCTGGCTCCTCCCTTCAAATTGTTTTCCCCTCAAGGCCCTGGCACTCTGGGCCTGTGATGGGCATGGCAGCCTCGAAGATCTCTGGTATGCCTTCTGGGCCATTCTTTCATTGCTGTGATGAATAACATCTGGCTGCCTTCTGTCTGTACTGATCTTATCAAATGGTCCCTTGGCCACATCCTTGGTGTTCTCTCTCAAACTTGCCTTTTTAAACTTTATGTGGCCAGGCTGAGAATTTTCCAAATCTTTAAGTTCTGTTTCCCTTTCAATTGTAAGCTCTGTCTTTAATTCATGTCTCTCTTCTTGCTTTTTACTGTAAATGGTCAAAAAAAGCCATGCAGCACTCTCCACATTTGCTTTGATAGTTCTTCCAGATATCCTTGTACATTGCTTACAATTTCTGCTTTCTACAAATCTTTAGACGCAGGCACAATTAAGCCAAGTTTTTTGTCATTTTATATCAAGGACGACCTTTCCTCTAATTTCCAATATCTTACTCCTCATTTCCATCTAAGACCTCAACAGCATTGCCTTTACCGTCTGTATTTCTACAAGTATTCTGTTCATGACCAGGCAAGTAGTTTCTAAGGAAACTTAAATTCTTTCTACAGCTCCCCGCTTCTTCTGAAGAAAGGCCCTCACCAGAATTGCCCTTAATGCTCTGTTTAATGCAATATAGGGTTTTTTTTTTTCTTTCTAGTATTCACTTCAAAACTGTTTCTACATCTATTCATTACCTGATTCCAAAACCACTTTCATATTTTTAGGTATTTGTTGTAGCAATACCAATACCAATTCAGTACCAATTTCTGTCTCAGATCATTTCTGCTACTATAACAAAATTATTTAGACCACATAGTTTATTTCTCACATCTGTAGAGGCTGGGAAGTCTACGACAAAGACACCTGCAGGTTTGATGTCTGATGAGGGCTTGGTCTTTGTTTCCAAGATGGTGCCTTGAACACTGTGTCCTCACATGGCAGAAGTGATGAAAGGGAAAAAAGAAGGTTAGTTAGTTTTCTCTAGCCCTTTTATAGAGCACTAATCCCTTCATGATGGCATAGCCCTCATGTCCCAGTCATGTCCTCAAAGCCCCACCTCTTAATACTGTTGCACTGAGGAATAATTTTCAACATTCATTTTGGAAGGGACACAAACATTCAAACCATAGAACCAGCATTGTCTAGGAATGAAGTAGGTCACAACCTTGTAATAAGCTATAGAAGAATAATTATAGGAATGTGTGCGCCATGAGAGTGAATGTTGAAAGTGCTATAGAAATGAAAAGAACAAAGTTCAGTAATTGAGAGATAGGAGAAATTAGAATGAATTGGTAGCATTCAAAAACCCTTCCATGAACTCATAGGGTTTACACTGAGGTTTAATGCATCAGTTGGATTTTGGCAAGTACAGAGAAGGACACAGTCAGGACAAAGGAAGATTGGCAGGATGAAGCTTGGTATCTCTGGGAGATACTACAGTATCAGAGGTACTTGGAGACCCCAGGGCTCTGTGGCCTTCATGTAGCCCCTTTATGTTTTGGACCATTCGACAATGCATTTAAAGTATAATTTCTATCTTCATTATTTACTGAAGCACAAACTTTCCTGGGTTGTGTGTG
>NW_012101809.1:6810980-6858691 GCF_000951045.1 Mandrillus leucophaeus
CACTGCAAGCTCCGCCTCCCGGGTTCACACCATTCTCCTGCCTCAGCCTCCCGAGTAGCTGGGACTACAGGCGCCCACCACCACACCCAGCTAATTTTTGTATTTGTAGTAGAGATGGGGTTTCACCGTGTTGGCCAGGATGGTCTCCATCTCCTGACCTCGTGATCCACCCACCTTGGCCTCCCAAAGTGTTGGGATAATAGGCGTGTGCCACCGCGCCCCACCTATTAGAAAATTCTTGATCCCCCACCCAGATCTATTGAATCAGAGACTCTGCAGATGGGCCCCAGGAGTCTTGAGTTTTAATAAGCTTTCCAGGTGATTCTGATGCATGCTGAAGTTTAAAAACTTTTGATCTAGTTTCTAGGTTAGCAGGTATGTTTACATGTGTTGGTTTTCTAATTAAATATAAAACCAAATTAAACAAATACATACAGTCATGTGAGAACTAACGGAGACTGTGTTTTCAGATCTAAGGATAACTTTTTATGCACTTGAGACTTACTTGGAAAAGGAAAAAGACTTCCTAGCAACCTATCGATGTTAATATAGCAACACCCACCGCTAAGCCAACACAGAACAATATAGATTCAGAACAGATGTTGCATCAAAATAAAAAAGTTTTAAAGTCCTGAAATACAAGGCAAGAATGATGGTAATTAGATATGGATGTTGCTCCCTGAACATCAGGGTGAAAACCAGTCTCTCTTCTTGGTTCACAGCATAAGCCTTTGCACCAAGTTTTTTCCAAGTCTCTGCCTTCGTGCTGACTCTGACATCTGCTCTACCTGGCAGCGTGTGGTGCCTGCTTTGGGGGCTTCCAATCTGTGCAGAGCAAGGGGTAGCCATGGGAGATGTCATCTCCCTCCCCGAGTGAGGAGAGATGGGTGGCTTCAGTAGAGATGTTACAGCTCTTCTGCTCCCAGCAGGGCCTGTGGATGGCTGCCAGGTTTGGATCAGACTGGGAGGACTGGCCTGTCTCCAGCCTGTGCTTGGACCTTAGTGAGAATGAAGCATGTGCCTCGAGTAATTGCCTCCTCAGCGCAGCAGCCTGGTTGCTATTGTTGTCCTGCTATTTTCTCTGAACAAGCCATGTTATCTTCTCCTGTGAATATTAATTTCCCCTGAGTTAGGATAATTGGGCCGAGAGCAGCCATCTGCAGAGCTCTGCCATGTTGGCAGGGCTTTTCAGCAGGCCCTGGCCAGAGGACCATTTCTTGGAGTGGTTTCCACTTTCCTCCCATTAAGAATCTATCCTTTCGCAAGTGAGGTTACAGGGCTTGTCCCTGAGCCTTCTAGCCAGAGATAACACAGTTGGTACTCAAATCCAGGATTTCTGAATTTCACATTTGGAGTTCTTCCTCTACCTTTTGATGTTTTTAAGTATCTTGTACATGGAAAGAGTCAATAAATATCTGCTCAATACATGGATTATAAATATGAGGGAAAGAAATCTGTGCTTAGTTCAGAAATGAGATTACATTTCAAAATAATGAGAGCTTTGAACAGTAGTCATTATTCAGATCCACGAAAAAATACATTTGACAATTGTGTTGTGGTTGGAATGAATTAATAAACAATTCAAAAAGAATAAATAGATCATGGGTGTAGCCCACATTGATAGCTCCTCGGCTTTTAGTTGAAAATACTTACTAGGTATGTACTGTGTGCAGAGCACAGTGACCAAATGGAGTCAGTCCCTGTTCTGAGGGAGAATCTCTCAGTGGGAAAGATTGTTGTAATTGCCCACCTGTGATCTAAGTACCATGCAATGAGAGCAGCTCAGAGTGCCATGGGATTAGAGACCCAAAGCCAGCAAGGAATATTCTCTAAAAGGTAATTACAAACCCATTGTGGTCGTCAATAGGAGAGCTAATACTTTCCAACTTGTGCATGATCTGTGGCCTCATCTGATCTCTTTGTGTTTCCCCCACAATCTAGGTAACAACTGGTGGAAGAGCCAGCTACTACGTGTCTTATCGAAGAGAGGCCTTTGCTCAGATAAAGCTGCCTAAGTACTCGTTGCCAAAGGTACTGCATGCACCACCAGCAGTCCTGGGTCCCTCCAGGCAAAGGGAGGGTTGGAGAGGCTGCCTTGTTGGGCAACTGGGAGGTTTGATCTGTTTGGAAGGACTGTTGGCATTTAGACTCACTCACCGCCAAGTCGTTTAGCCTCCCTTAATGGTGCACAACCTGGATTCTGTATTCCTGTCTCAGCTGGGTACCAGCCAAGAGCTTTGATTTCCTGTAACTCAAAGGTCTGATATAACCTTGGGTCATTTCCCAGGGGCAGTAATGAAAGGAACACTAGCTTTGGAATCTCCTCGGAGGGGCTCTCCCTTTTGCAAAGGGCTTTATCACCAAATAGAAGGCCAAACTCAGGCAGGAGGACAGATGCTATATGAGTGTGCATAAAAGTGCACAGATAAGTCTGGTGGTTTTCTTGCTTCTTTCTACATTTTAAGGCTAAACGGAAATGTATTGCCTATGTTTCTACTCCACCCACCACCATGAGTAATTAAAACGGGGTAAACTAATAGAATGTTAATATCAAATGTAGGCATTTTAACGTTTGATTTAACTCTTCTGTTGAAAAATCATAAAGCTTACTTTGGGGACCCCATTCCTTGTAAACATTGGCTTCTGGAGGGAGATGGACCTTAGAACCTCATTGTGAAAATGGACAGGTTATAATTGCATCACTGAATGAAGCTGCAAAGCAGAAAAATCTCAGGCAGCACGCGTATCAAGTGTAATGTGGCAAAGACTTGGGTCTCTAAGCTGGTGCTAAGGAACGTATTATGAAAGGTTAAATGAGGACAGAGGTGGAGGAATTATGGCATGAGAAAGTGGATAATTTCCTACCCCCAGTTGCTATTATTCATTCATTAATTTATGCATGCATGTATTCATTCATTTATTCTTTTATGCATCCGTTCAACTATTCTTTCTCCATTTAACTTTTACTCTGTGAACTAAACTCTACGAATAGAGTAGTGAATAAGATACAAATAGTCCCTGCCTTCATGGATATTATGTTCTGGAAAAAAAAGATACTGAATAAGCAATGATAGGTATGAGAGTGTTATACACATTCAAGGGCCATCTTGGCATACAAGGTGGTTTTAGTTAACTATGGGAAGGGAGGGCAGTTTCCTAGAAAAAGTGGTGTTTAAGTTGATACAAGAAAAATAAAGGAGTCAATTCTGCAAACAAAGATGGGGAGAAGCTGATAGAAGATATATGCATAGGCCCGATTTTAAGAGACAGCACACTTCATTCAACAAACTAAAAAGCCATCTTGAGAGACTGGGTTGCAGAGAGGCTGGTAAGGTCAGTAGAGATCACTTTAAGTAGCTTCAAGGGCCATGGGAACCCATTTCTTATTTTCTCCACCCTCTCTCTGATTAGCTTTATGGGACCATTGTGTAGTATTGTGTTTGCAGGATGTACCCATCAGATGTTCTAAACCCAAACAGGAAAGAGGTATTCCAGCTTGGATAAGGTTAGAAAGGGGAAATTCACAGTTATGCTCTTTCTAAAGGAGAATGCCTCATTACACTAACCTGACAGTCTCCCATGTTTCTAAGCCTAGGAAATGAGTTTAGAGAACTTTCCAAGCCGTCTCCCTGAGGTAGGGATTATTTTATCTCTGTATGTGTGCACATTTTATGTATTTTTAACCTTCTCAGGAAAACAAACCATTCACTCCCCTGGACAGTGTGGCTGCAGGTGGGGACAAATGAGGCCCTGAATTGATCACAACCCTAGAACACTCCGTTAATGATTAGCAACCCCGAGGCAATTTATTGTGGTGGAATGCCATCCGCTCAGTCCCTTTTATAGAACCTCATCCAGAGCAGCTTCTCATTAATATGAGGGCTGCTGTGAAAATAGCTGGATGGTTATCGATCCCCTTTATTAGCCAGTGCTGGCCCAGGTTTTCATAGTCAAAACTGAAGAGGTGGGGACAGAGAGGGTGGAGGGAGATTGGTTCTTTCCATTGTTTAAGAATGGAAATGGCTTTTAAGCAAGTCCTTGCTGTTCCATGCAGTGCCCGTGGATGCTTTTAGGTGGTTTGCTTAGAAACAAAGGCATGAAGAGCTCCCTGTCATCATTGCCCTCGCAGCTCTGCTCCCAGCTTACATGTTCAGAATGTGCTCTCCTGGGGTACTCCATAGCTCTGGAGTGTTTGGCAGAGAATGAAATGAGCGCCATTAACAATAAACAGGGTTATTAGGAGCCGCAGCCTTGTGCTGAGCCCTCCATAACTCAGTCCCTGGGCATCAGGTTGGTGCTGTCAGTCTAATAGGCATGAAAAGCAGACAGCACTTGGACTCAGGAAGGGGAACATCACACACTGGGGCCTATCATGGGGAGGGGGGAGGGGGGAGGGATTGCACTGGGAGTTATACCTGATGTAAATGACGAGTTGATGGGTGCAGCACACCAACATGGCACAAGTATACATATGTAACAAACCTGCACGTTATGCACATGTACCCTACAACTTAAAGTATAATAATAATAAATAAATTTAAAAAAAAAAAAAAAGAAAAGCAGACAGCAGCAGAGGGCATGGGGCAGGTGATAGGGAGCAGGTAACCTAGGAAAAGACAGGTGAGCTTATGAGCAGAAACCCTGAGCTTTCATTCCAACTCTACCGCTTACTTATCCATGAGCCCGGGTCTTCACATCTGTGAAATGGGGATACTATTGTTTGACAAAGTTGTGAGGATTTAATGAATGTCTCATTGTTGGTCAAGTGTAAAGTGCTCGACAAATCTAAGGAACAGTTTTGATTTGGGGGCAATTAATACTGAGGCTCTTAACCTGTCCTACATGGAGATCAGTGTTCATAATGGGATCGCATCCCAGACTGACCTTGGAATTAATATTGCCTTAAACCCTCACTTTACCACTCTGAGCCTGATATACCCTCTTTTGTCTCTTAGATTCTAGACTTATTCTTAACTTACTACTCTAATAAATTGTTTCTACAAGAGAAAAGATTTTTGTTTCTTTCCGTATAGGATTCAGGTTGGAAGTAAAAATGTTGATCTTTGCCTGAGCCCTGTGCTCCTGGAAAACAGCCAAGGTTAAGAAACTGCACCCTTTTGTGTTTGGGAAATGTCTTATTGCAGACCCCCTCTCTGCATGAGACTTGATAAGACTCAGATGTCTGCCTTGTTTACCTATAATAGGACCGGATTCCCTTTCTTTTTCTCATAAATGATTTGCTAAAATGTTGTCCTTCTGGCCAATCTGGACAAAATGCCTGCTAATTTGACTTACTCAAACTTAAAACTAACTTTTCCCCTTCCTCAAGCCCCTGAACTTTGACCCACTCTTGAGCTTGTGTAAGCAGTGGTAGCTGAAGCAAACATGGCAATGAGGAACAGCCCCCCTTCGCAGCCCTTCTGAGAATCAGCCGACCCCGAAGAAAATTTCCTGTTCAATTGCTCAATCATACCACCTGCACACCCTACTTTTCAAGTGCAATTATTTCTAGTCTTCTTTTACTTTCCCCCATAAAAGTAATTCTTTTCTGTCTTTACTTCAAGATGCTTACAGGTATTGCAAGTCTTTTCAAATAAAATCTCTTCTTACCTAAGTCTGGGTCCATTTTTTATTTGACAGTAGAATATGGTTAATTCTGTTTTGAATAATAAAAGAGAGGAAAGGGAAATATGTCTTAGAAAATTCATTATAATGATAATGACAATGATATTAACCTTTTGTTTCCTCAGTTTTTACATTTCCCCAAATACTGATTTATCCTTCACTGCTGTGTCATGGCCACACTTCTTAAAGAGTTATCTGTAATTCTAATCTCTTTTCTCATTTCCTATTTGCTCTTCAACCTACTGCTGTATATTCTCTGCCTTTACATCCGTCTATCCACTATTTCACTAAAAATCCCTAGCCATTGCTACAGTGGCCACCTTCATGCCAAATCAAATAGATGCCTCTACATCTTTATTGATTTTCACCATTCTGGAACATTTAACACTGATGAAAATAATCCATACTTGATACTCTTCTCTTTCATAGTTTTTTTTTTAATGAGCTTTTTTTTTTTTTTTTTTTTTTTTTTTTTTGGTAGATTCCCTTCTTACCACTCTCTAAATGTTGGTGTTCCTAAGTTTTTCTTGTATTCTGCATGGTTCCTGGGTGACTTCATCCCTCACTCTTTTTCAATATTGGTGACTCCTGTATCTACAACCCCAGCCCATATCTCTCCATTGAGCTCTAGACCGCATAACCAACTGCCTATTTGATGTAGATCCTCTTAAAGATATCCCATTTAACCAAGGTCGGAAACTAAGCTTCTAGTCTGCACTTTATAGTCCTTATATCCCATTTTTCTCCTATGTTTACTTATATACTCCATTTATTTTTCAATAATCTTTTGTTGGATGTCTACCATGTGCCAGATACTCTGGTGAGTATTAGAGATAAAGTGATACATCAGAGAACATAGTTTATGCTCTTTGGGATCTTATAATCTAATGAAAGAGACAGACATCAAACAAATAATTACGTAAGAGACTAATTATAATTGTAGTGAATTCTATAAAGGAAAAGAGGAGTTTCATAAGGCACGTATCTAAGGCATTATGTATTTGTCCTACTCCCTTCTCCCCCTGTAGATTTTACCTCCTTACTATCTCACCAGTCTGTCTCCTGGAGACCTCATGGAGAACCAGCTTCCTTGGTTCAGGCCCTCCTGAGTTATTATCTGGACTGTTGCTGTGACCTTTTAAGCCTTTCTCCCTGCCTCTAGCATTGCCCCTCTCAAGGCCCCTCTTCACAATGCTTCCACAATTAATTTGATCATGCAAGGATCCCCATCCTCTCTAACTAAATCTCTCTATATATCAATTCTAATCATGTCTTTCTCTTGCTTAAAATCTTGTGATAATTTTGTGCTATTCTTTGGGCAAAAGTTAGGTGTGCCATATTACCCCTTATGATGTAGCCACTGTCTGCCTCACCTCCTTCAGAGGAAAACTGCTTTTATGTGACACAGATTCCCACACATTTCATTGATTATTCCATCCTGATTGTCACCTGTAAGCGTTTGTACTCCAGTCACCATTTTTAGCACCTCTATCATAGCACTTAGTCAAGTTTGAGAAAGGCCGCTAGAGTATGTGATGTCTCCACCATTAGAGGACAACTTATTTAGGGCAGGTTTTACTTTTTCTCTATTTCCATTGTCTGACACATGGCAGATGCTTAATAACACGGTATTTATATAATAAATAAAGTTACATGGGGCCCAGATTATACGAAAATGCTTCAATAACAATGAAGTATTTTCACCATTGTTCACCTAAGAAGTCACAGGTCTTAGTTTTCAAAAGCAATCATAACTCTCCCAAATTATTGTCTTGGCAGAGCAGACAGGGAATGTTATTTATAATTGCTTTCCAAATATAAATATGTATGTGATTATGTCTGATGCTTTTCAGGTTCCAAGTTTAGTAAAGTCCCAGTCTAAATTTAGTCTTATTGCATTTTCCCTCCTTGGATTTCTCTCTTTAGCACCAAATTTTTCCCTGCATGTTCTCAGGACCAACAAGTAAGGCAAGGACACACGCTATGGAGCTAGACTGAGGTAACTCAGTTCAAGAAATAAGCTTCATTATTGTTCGGGTCTCTATTGGACCAATTTTAGCTAATTATACTTTTCTTTTTCTTGAAGACTGAATGTTCTAGTTATTGTTGGTTGACCGCATTCAACCATAGAGACCTATTTAGACAGAGGTTATGTATTTCAGAGTGTTTCGAAGAGTAATTCCCCGGACTTAGATGCACCAGAATCACCTGGAGGGCTTGTTCAGATGGAAGAATCTAAGGGTCTACTCCAGATATACTGAATTATAATCTCAGGTAGTGACCAGGATTAGAGACAGCCAGGTTTTCTGTATGTACATTTTAGGTTAATGTTCTCAGCACAAGTCTGCATGCTTTTAAGATTGCTAGGTCATTTTGATGCACACCAAAGTTATATCCCCCACTGATACAGTGTTTAAAAGTTAGCTTCTTGATTAAGATTAGGTTTAAATTAAGATTAGGTTGTAGGTTTATATCTTAGTAATGTCATTTATTAGCTTTGGCAAATTAAGGAATTCTCAAACAGATATGTCAGAATTCTGGAAATCAGAGAGCAGTCTTACTCCAGAGCCTGGAGCACTTATTCACCAGGTGACACAGCCCCAGGACTGCATTAACCTAATGTGCACTCACAGCGAACCTGGCTGCCTCTAATCCTGACCATGCCCTGGTGTTTTAAGTTGTTCTTTTCCCATTTCTTTTACATTAGTTTAGTCTAAAATAACTTAGCTCGTTCATTTTTATGACCAAAACATCTGGGAAAAACCAGGCATTTCTATTGCATTTTTAACAGGGTAAGTGAATTTAATTCGTATTTCCTGCAGCTGCGATTTCCCCTCCTACTGGGTTCTTGGGCATTCATTCCACACCAACACAACACGATTTCCTCACATGGTTTTTAAGAGTAAGCTTTTTTTTCCATTTTCAAGCAGCTCAGCAGGAACCTGTAATTCTACAAGGTGTGTAAGCACAAATGAGCAAGTGAGGTCTTAGTCAAGGTGACCTAGAGAGTTCAAGGCCAGAGGCTGAGATTTGACAAAGAATCTTCAATAAAAAGATCCAGAACTTGCTTTTCTACTTCTCTCACCTCCAGGTTGCCCAAATCAAATGGGTTTACTCCTTTGTAAATCGTCTTGGAGGAACTCTCTGTGGTGCTGACATTACAGACATTGCTGTTTCTTTTTACTTGAAAAGGTTTCTAGGAAAGGTTGGTCAAACACAGTAAAGGCTAGACCCTGCCTGATTATTAAGTTACAGTCAGCTCCAATCCCCCATCATCCTTTTACCAGTGCTTTCCACCACAGCAACAAGGTTGCCTTTCCTTCTGCTGTCTATTACTCTTTGGCATGTACACCAGGATGTTTATGCAGTTTTTAGCTACTTCCATTTTTGGCAAAGGATTATCCATGTCCTCCTGACTGTGTCAGTTCTCTAGGTAAGGTCTTAAATTTGTGATAATATTTGTACAGTGCCTACCTACACAGGCAAACTGACTTTTATAAATTATTTTGTATTGTAAACTACTAGATTTGATTTTAGAAATGATCCAGACAGAGCAAGACCCTGTGTGTAAAATTTTTTTAATTAAAAAAATTAAAATGATCCAGTCCAGGCTTAAAACTAAATGATGTCAGGGACCAGGAAGTTAACATCAGTATGTAAGTGGCAGACCATAAGAACATATGGAGATAGAGGGCTGAGACCCTAACTCAGGGTCCTGACTCCATCTGAAAGACCACAGACTCTGGTTTTCAGTACAGAAAATGGCCAAGCTAAACATTTGTGATTCATATTTACTTCATGAGTCATCAGTTTGAAATCTCTAATCTAGAGGTTATGTATCCAATGACTGGAAACCATCCATTAGGTTAGAGTCAGACCACAGAGGTTCAAAACCTGGTTCTGCCATTCAATAGCCATATAATCTGAAATAGATTGGTAAGCTTCTGTGCGCCTGAGTTTGCTCTTCAGTAAAATGGAAATAATCATATCACTCCCCTCACAAAATTATTTTCATTTTTAATAGAAAAAATACATTTAGATGGCTTAGAATAGTGCCCGAAGAGATGTTTTTCTTGGTAGCCCAACCTCTTCACTAGGTGAGAGACTGACACATTCAGCATCATGCGGCTTACTTATAGCAGTGCTTATATTTTGACCCAGAACATTAAATTCCAGGTTGAATATCCTTTTCTCTATATCAGTGATCTTCAATATAATTTTATTGGCAGCAGAACCTCTCTTACCTTTGACTCCTAAAATATTACACAGAACTCGTGTATACAGCAGATGCAAGTGGTTCTGCTCTGATTGAAACAGGATTGCAGGTCTAGAGCTCCACTCATCGGTTATACCTCCATGCCACATTTCTTGCAATCCTCATGACTCTGAAGATTCTAAAGAAAAGTGTGTAAACCACCATACTACAGAATTTAAAAACATGAGTGAATATCTAATGACAAGATAGGCTGTGTCTTCATTGCATGCGTGAGCTTCCTTGGGCAAGGGTGTCTGTCTCTGTTGGCACTAACTCTTAAATTTTAGGTATAACAATAAAAAATGAAAGTAGATGAATCCTTGGAAGCCGTGGGAAATGATATCAACCAAAGCCCCTAACACCCATTTTGCTGTCACTTAGCAAGGAACAGAAATCATGAAGCTCGTAATTTATAGCCTTGGTTCAACATGGAATTGTTTAACATTGCCTATAACTCAAGCTTTTTCTCAGCAGTTTCATAAGTCATAGTAATTGCTTGGCATCCCAATGGGCAGAGAGATACGGAGATCTGCTGCCTTTTAAGCCTTCCATCTTCTTTCAGGACATGCACATCATCAGTACAGACGAGAACCAAGTATTTGCAGCAGTCCAAGAATGGAACCAGAACGACACGTACAACCTCTACATCTCAGACACGCGTGGGATTTACTTCACTCTGGCCATGGAGAACATCAAGAGCAGCAGAGGTCTAATGGGGAACATCATTATTGAATTGTATGAGGTATGTAGCCAAAATTGTCCTTCCCTTGGACCTATCTTTTTCATGAATTTTAATGGTATAAACACAAGCGCTGGAGTTCTGGGTTCAGATTCCAGCTCTACCACTTAGCAATTGTATGACTTTGGGCAAGGGACTTAACTTCTATATGCCTCAATTCTAGTAACATAGAGATAAAATATTTACCTAAGGAGATTATTGTGAGATGAGAGATGACGGATGTAATGCATCTAGTATAGTGACTGACTCAACAGAGTTAGTATTCCTGTATGTATAAACAACTGATTACTAGACAGAAATTAAGGTACTTGGCATAGGTGATTTTTTAAGTAGCTTTGTAAACTCTGTGTTGCTTTTGTGGACCCGGAGTGGAGGGAATAGTGCTATTTATGTGCCTTAAATTACTTGGAAAGTCCTGTTTTGTGAACAAATTTTATAGGAAAATAAAAGTGAATATCAGTGGTGGGAATGAGAGTTTTTCTAAGATGCCACCAGATGCCAACATCTGTGCAGGGTAAAAAACTGGTCTTGACAGGAGTGTGTCACTTATATTGAGCTTGTTAAAAAGTGTGATAACTAGTTAAAGAGTAATTAGGAAACCAAGTGACTCCATGTAGTAACTGTAGTGAGAAAGAGAGAAAAAAATAAACTACTTTCAGTGACCTAAAAGATGTGGTACCTTTTATAGTGGCACTGTGTGACCTTTGACAGTCCTAGATCCAATGAAGGAATTTGACTGACCACCTGGATATGAAGGATTGAGTTGAGCAATGAAGGCGTGTCTCATTATCCAGTATTCACCAGTAACCAGTGGCCACACCCATACAGACTGTGATGGTTGAGGTCATTCATAGAAAGACATACGTTGTCTATTCTGGGTGGTGGTCTTGGAGCTGGGTGAGCTGTTCCCTTGTGGGTTTTCCTTTTGAGGAGTAGAAGTGGCTACATGCATGGGCTTCTGCTTTACAGTGGTCTCTGAGCAGTGCCTGTCAAAGTCCCAGCAGCCCTAAATTGGTATCTAAGTTGGCTATTCAGTTACTGAGTGATATGGTTTGGTTCTGTGTTCCTACCCAAATCCCATTTCAAATTGTAGTCCCCACGTGTTGAGGGAGGGACCTGGTGGGAGGTGATTGGATCATAGGGGTGGTTTTCACATGCTGTTCTCATGATAGTGAGTGAGTTCTCACAAAAGCTAATGGTTTTAAAGTGTGGAACTTCCTCGCTCCCTCTCTCTCTCTTGCCACTATATAAGACATACCTTGCTTCCCCCTTGCCTTCCATTGTGGTTGTAAGTTTCCTGAGACTTTCCCAGCCATACAGAACTGTGAGTCAATTAAACCTCTTTTCTTCATAAATTACCCAGTCTCATAGTATCGTTATAGTAGTGCGAGAACCGACTAATACACTGAGAGGAGTAGAAATATTTAAGATTGCACCTGTTCTGTTAGGCAGAGAGATGATAACATAAAGGCATGGGACAAATGAATGTACATTTTAAAACAAGGAGTGAATGTCATTGCGCAGAAAATAAAATCAGTAGAAATACCCTGATTTCCTAGAGAGTAACTGACAAGTGCTGAAATAATTCCCTTAAACAACAAGGTCCCAGTTTGGGAAATGTTCCAGATTTTTTTATGGAAGTGTGGAGACTAGTAGAGATGACTAAGGGGAGTAAATACCTTTGGGAAGCTTACATTTCTATGCCTCTAATCATACCAGGAGGCAGAAATACACCTTTGTTATTGGACAATAAGTCACATCTTGTGGGAGGGTTTGAATTAATGTTCCCAGGACTGAGGCCATTCCAAGTTCGTGTTTGTACAAGTAAAGCCGTAGAGATAAGACTGTGATTCATGTCTCTGTGATCAGACCCAAATAGGGGAGGGTGGGCATCGCTGCAGATGACCTTGCAGTCAAGAAATTCTGGTGTCTCTGATCTTCTTGGTACAGTGGGTGAGTTTGCCACTATGCTGCTCTTATTCTAAGAAGGGGTGCCTGAAACTCCTTGGTCATTTACAACAGTGCAACACTGTGATATGGGATGAAGCATGAATCAAAATGAAGAATGTGCCCAGATACATGCAATTTGTTTTCTTTCCACGGAAGTTGGTCTTGTGTTTTCAGTCTTATTGAAGAAAAAAAACATGCATGGTGTCATTGCATCTATAGAGAAGACATAACAGACAGGGCAACTCAAAAAAAAAAAAAACCAGCTTTCTTGATCTTGTTTTCCATTCAATTTTAGCAGGATTGATTGCATCCTTGCTTTGTGTTCAAGCCCATGAGGAAGGTGGGAGAGTTATGACTTATTTTTACCTTCAGAGAGTTTGCAATCTAGTTTGTTGGGTTTTGAGGGGGTCAGTAAACAAAGTTCCTTATGTACCTGGCCAATGCTGGAACCGATTAGGACAGCAACAAAGGGCAAGACAAATGGATATCAAACACAGCTTTATTGCTTTCAAAAATTATGCACAAGGAAGTGGGATTGATAATACCGTACCCCAGAATTGAATTCATCCATTCAGTCCCAGGCAGGAATGATAAATCAAAGACTGTCTTATAGAAGCCTGTTCCTATGACACTGCAGCATTGATGTACAAAGGATGTGATCTTTGCAGGCAGATCCCTAAAAGAAGGGCAGGGGTATGGGGATGAGCTGTGCACATGCAGTTCTTTTTCTCAATGTTACCACTCTGACCATCAGGACTTTTGCTCTGGGGAGGAAATAGTGAAGAAGTGGGAGACATTCCAAACATAGGAATGGAATGAGCCAAGAACTGAATGGATGGTGCTGATTTGTGAGAAAGTAAGCTAGACAGGCTAATTGTGTGGAATAGATGCTTGTCAGGGACAAGAATGAGGGCTGGATAAGTAGCTGAATTTCAGATTCTAGAAAACATGTAATATCAAGTGAATAAATTGGAACCTGACATTATCTAGACCGTGACCATACTGAAGATTTTTAGAGGTTAATGCTGTTTTGCACCTGGAGATACATTCTGTTTTTTGGAGATAAAGCTCAATTTAACTGGTCTCTAGGGGTCATTAGAATTTAACCTTCTTTACTGGAAATTCTCACAGAAACTGTGATTATGTACCATATGGCCAGTTAGCAAAGAGACTACAACTTTTCTGGACTCCAAGTACCCATGAGTAGTGCAACTGAGAAAACCAGTAAGTTTTCACATTCAATTCAGCTAAATTAGCACACTTTTATGGAGTGTATTTTGTTTGATGATATTAGGACTGGTACATGAGATTCATAATTACTGGAATGATACAAGTGACTCTGTTAGGGTAATTATCACAGTCTAACTTGTATTAGAGGTTTGATTCCACCAGGTTGTGGAGTCACAAAAGGATAATTCTAACTTGAGGATTTTGGAGAGACTTATAGATGACTTTGGCTTAATTATAGACAAATTGTTGGAAATAAGAAGAGAACCAGAGTCGAATGAGTAAGGATCCTATTTTATGAATGTTGAGTGACCTTGTAGAGCAGTGGGGATGGAGATTGTAAATATACTGCTAAAAAGCTTGACTGAAGATTCAGGCATTTATTCTATGGGCTAGTAAGTATTTGTCTTTTTTCCCCTCATATTTGCATACCCAGAAACTATTTGCACGTGTGATGTACTCCTCTGTGCCAGGTTAATTTGTAACTTTATATTAGAATAGGACTTTACACCTGTTTCCCCTTGACTCAAAGGTTCAGAGATGTCTTTAGGTAATTTTCAGGTAACAGGTGACTTGGGCTGACCTTGACCACTTAAGCCACAGGTATATCACTCCATCTTCTGCATGGACCTCTGAAGCCTCTTCTTGATAATGGAGAGGAGATAAAGAAAACAAGAACTTATTTGGGAATTCACCTTGCAAGTCTTGGCACTGAAATATCCTTGAACCAATGGAGATCAACCCCACGGAACTCCCCCAAAATCTAACAAGGCTGAGATAATTTCCTTTTCAAATCTGTTGGAGTTGTCTCCTGCTGTAGAGAGATTCTCCTGCTTGTTCTTTCTCAAATTCCTGCTTCAAAGTACAATATTGTCATGACTATAATTACATAATTAGGGGAGAAAATAACACTTGAAGGCCAAATAAAAATCGATCTCTTCTTTGAGGTGGTGTCAAGCCGACTCCTTCAAAACAAGGCTGGTATTGACAGTGAATGTAGCCTATTGTGTGTGCTTACCATTATTCTCATAACACTCTTTTCATGTAGAGCTCTATTGCACTGTCTTCACATCCCCAGCTATAAACTACATTTCTTTTTAATTACTCTCCCTAATAAATCAAGAAACAAATATTCTTTCCAACACCCACAGTTATACTGTGGCAACATTCTCTGAGGTGCCGGTGTGATACATTTTCTTCAGTGCTCTCCTGGATATTTTGCATCTAACTTAAAACTCCTTACAATAATAACCACGGCATACTTGGCAATGCCCTAGACTGGCACTGTCAAATAAATACATAAGGTGAGCTACATACACACTTCCACATTTTTGCTTCCCACATTTTAAAAAGTAAAAAACAACAGACAAAATTCATTGTAATAATATTTTTTATTTAAACAAAGTATCTAAAATGTCATTTCACTGTACATTCAATGTAAACAATTATTTAGTTATTTTATATTTTTTCCCTATTAATTTTCATAAGTCTGCAAAATCCTGGATATATTTTACATGTCTTGTGAATCTCAATTTATATGCTAAATTTTCACCAGAAATACTTGATCGGTATTTAACATTTCGTAAATTTACAGTAAGAAAAGAAGATTCACGTACCCAAGTTATTCTCAACAAACTTAAAAGTTTGCCAATAACTGAATTGGATATCAGTTCTTCAAATTTCTATTGGTTAAAATGAAATAAAATTAAAAATTAGTTTCTTTGTCCCCCTAGCCACATTTCAAGTAGCCATATGTGGTCAGTAGCTACTGTTTTGGATTGCACAATCATAAACAACTTACATATTTTTTTCTTATTTATCTGTCACAATATCACATTCTTCATTGTGCCTGTGAGATTACAGAGATGCGGAGAATTTAGTGGCTTGGCTCCGATCACACAGCTAGTGGTACTGCATTTCAAGAAATCCGTCTGCTTGACAAACCACTTAGGCTTTCTCATGATTCATTTTTTCTTTTTTTTGTATTTTTTATGGTGGTATAATTTATGTTTAGTAAAATTTACCCTTTTAGTATACAGTTCTGTGAGTTTTGATTTGTGCATTCTGCTGTGTAAATGTGTGCACAAATCACAATCAAGACATAGAACAGTTCCATTACCCCAAATATTCCCTTATTGCCCTTTTGTAGTCCACCCTTCTCTACCCCAAAGTCACTGACACACACACACCTGACTTCTCTTTGTCTTTAGTTTTGCCTTTTCTAGAGGGTGAGTAAATGGAATTATACAGTAGGTAACCTTTTCAGTCTGACTTTTTTCCACTTAGAATAATGCATTTGAGATTCACCCACGTTGTGGAATACATCAGTTCCTCTGTTTCTGAGCAGCATTCTGTTGTGTGGATGTGACAGAGGTTGTTTTTCAGTCACCAGCTGAAGACCGTTTAGGTTACTTTTTAAAATTTTGCGTGATTATGAATAAAATTTCTATAAACATTCTCATGACCATAAATTTTTATTTCTCATGGGTAAATACTTAGGAGTAGGATTGCTGAGTTGAATGTAAGTATATGTTTATAAGAAGCTACCAAATTTTTCCAAAAGTGGCCGTGGGATTTTGCATTTCCACTAGCAAGGTACGAGAGTAGCAGTTGCTTCACATCTTTACCAACACTTGCTTCGTTTCAGAGGAAGAGAGAAAGAGAGAGGAGGGGAGAGAGAGAGAGAGAGAGAGAGAGAGAGAGAGTGTGTGTGTGTGTGTGTGTGTGTGTGTGTGTGTGTATAGCTGTTCCAATAGGGATTTAGTGGTAACTCATTGTAGGTGCGATTTGCTTTTCTTCAGTGACTAAATAACTGGACCCAGTATACCTGGATGGATAAAATGAAACTTCCAGGCCGGGCGCGGTGGCTCACGCCTGTAATCCCAGCACTTTGGGAGGCCAAGGTGGGTGAATCACGAGGTCAGGAGTTCGAGACCAACCTGGCCAACATGGTGAAACCCCTTCTCTACTAAAAATACAAAAAAATAACTGGACGTAGTGACGGTCACCTGTAATCCCAGCTGCTCAGGAGACTGAGGCAGGAGGATCGCCTGAACCCAGGAGGCAGAGGTTGCAGTGAGCTGAGATGACGCCACTGCACTGTAGCCCAGGTGAAAGAGTGAAACACCATCTGAAAGAAAAAAAGAAAAAAGAAACTTCCCAGCCAGTCTCAGTACTCTGGTCTCTTTGACCATCTTATTGATGTTTCCTTACCTTTCCTCTCCCTAGAGCCTGTCGTCTTCTCTCTGCTTTATCATGACTTTCAGTTACCCTTATTGGGCCAGAAGGACAGCTGCTTACAGACTCCACAGGGACTTTTTTCCCTGAACCAACCTTCCTCAGCCCCTAACCACAGGTGGGACTCTAGGGACAGCCCAAGGCAGATCATGGTAATTGCTTTTCTCAGCAAAGCCCTGGCTTCTTTGTCCTGAGGTCTCTAGGAGGTGACCAACAGATGACCATGCCACCTGGACTCAGCATTCCGCCAAGGGGCCTGCTGTCAGTTTCCCTCTGTACTCAAATTGATTCCCAGAGGGAAAGTGGGCCACACATGCTGGACACCTTGTATTGTCTTCTTCTGCGGGCACCATCACAGGCTGGTACCCTTCCCCCCGGACTGCTGAAATAATCAGCAGTAGCCAAACATCTGATTTCAAACAACAGTGGGAGGAAGTATGTTTAAAGTTAATTCACTGCTCTGTACCTCCTTGGAGGAAGACAAGTAAAAATGCATGTCTCATTCTCCAATTCCTTTACATTGCATTTAGTGAGGGTAAGTAGTCTTTCATAATACTTTTGTCTTAGAAGTATATGTGTACATACAAGTGTACACATTCATGCATATATGGGTATGAATCCACTGGGTTGCAACATAAATGTATTTCTTACTTGGATTGCAGTCAAAAAGTGAAAACTGTTGGCTTAGGACACACAAAAGCCAAGTACCCTTCAAACTTACAGTCCATTTGTACAAGACATGAAGCCAAAAAGCGATTCAGTAATAATGTAAGGGCTTTGAACTATCCAAACACAAGTGGGAAATGTTCCGTTTCTTTCAGGCAGGAAGGAGATTGCTGCAGCATTATGTACAACTGCAGGAGAAACACCTTCAGAGCTGCAAGTGGGTTCCCTGGGAGTCTGTCCTTGCTACATCTTTTTAGTCCCCATTCTGCTGGTTTTGTTCTCAGAATATGTGGGGCACACAGAAAATACCTGTCCAAGTGGTGGTATACTCAGTGGGAAAACATGATAATGGTAATGATTGTTTAATTTGTTAACCTGCTCACCCGGAAGATCACAGGAGGTTGCTGAGTGGCTGGAATTCTTTCTTTGATGCATTGAGCTGGGGGCATCAGAGGGGGCCACAGTAGCTCCCCGGGAAAAACTGAACCAGGGCCAAGGTGTCTGAGTCTGATCCAAATATTTTCATCGAGGAAGTGGATAGCAAGGCCCTGGGTATATGTGGGAGAGGGTAACTGGTTTAGGGGAGTGAGTTCTCTGGAATCATTAGCTGGGGGTCTAACAGAAAAGGCATCAGCTCTGTGACTAAACAGAACACTGAAAGACCTCCATCAGGTAGAAGGTTCTAGAGAATCTCAGATTCCATTCTTTGTGAGGAATGACTAGTATTCAGGTTTAGGAGATGCACCTTTGCAGTTGGTTTTAAAGACTGAGGTGATCTGAGAGGCTCATAGCTCCTAGATGAGCATTTGAGATGCCGTCTTTCCCGAAATGGCCCTGACTTTAAGCCGTTAGGGCAGGGAGGGGGTCTCTAGCGAGGGCATGGCTCAGGCATCATGCCCCTCCCCTCCCTTGGTTTCTCTGCTTACATACCCACTGTTCCAGGTAGGAATCTAATCAATTCTATTGTTGGCCCTTTGTCAAATTCCCCTGGTGGTGTCCTTCCAGATAATTCTATTCTCCTCCTGACACTCTCTGTCCACTTGTTTGTTTATTCTTATTTGGTCCAACATTCTCTTTCAAGGCCAATCAGGTTACTTAAGAAAAGAAGACTTTTTATTTCATCAATTAAATTATGTCATTTGAAAAAAAAAAAAAGCCTCACTTCTGTGAAACTCTTGGCCTTTTCTCCCAGTGCCATTCTCTCCGAAGTGAGTAAACCTCAGTTAACCATGATACTGGAAGAATGGGGGGTAAATCCAATTAAAACTTAAAGATATCTGAGTATCACCCACAAAACCTGCCATTGAACCTATTGTTTATATATATTTAAACTAATTGAATTGTCTTTAGCAACATGCTCTTTGCTATTTGCCTTTGAAACATGCTATAACTTCTATGGAAAAAAGAGCTAAGGGTATCTTTCTTTGATGCAGGACGTTGTCATTCTAAATATCTGCTTTTCTTGCCCATCATGTAGAATATAAGGAATAAAAGTTTGAGTAGAATTTGTACTTACCCTAGAACCCTTCTGGTGATAAATCTCCTTTAATCCTCTGGCTGCTTGTTTTGTGGTGATGCTCTTTTCCTATCAAAATATCAAAGGCTTGCAAATCTCAAAGCATGGGAACACTGGTGAGTGCTTTACATAGTCTCAGGGATCCTTTGCCAACCAACTGGGACAAAGAAGAGGAAGAGGGCTTATTCCACCAATTTCGAAGCGACCATTGGCTGAGTCCCACAGAGGATGTGGGATTTATCCAAAGTCACACAGTGAGCTAGTGGCATGGAAAGAGACAGATGCCAGGCCTCCAAGCTGGATCATCTGCCCCAGGGTATCTTCCTTACTACTAATCACAGTGCCTCAGCTTCCACCGTTAGGGAATACCCATCTATGGGCCTCGCCTGAGCAGAAACACATTATTTGCTGGAAGGGGTAACTCCTTCGGTTCTTGTCAGCCACTCCCACCTCAGAGGGAATGTTAATAGTTAATTAAAGATAAAGTCCTATGGAACAAAGTACAGAGACGAGCAAAGTGGGAAAAAGCAGATGGGTAAGCATAGAAAGGGACATCTAGGGGGGTGACAAAAGGTTCAGAGATGAACTTTTTAAACATTTTTCAGAGACCACATGGCATTCAATGTTTCCTATCATGTTTCTTCTTTTCCTGCTTGGAACCCCAACATGCCATGGGAGGTTCTGGGCCTTCTCTAAGGACTTCTCCAAGACCACAGGCATGTTGGCCCAGCATGGTTCTCCATCTCTCACCTTTTTTCCTAGGTAGCAGGTATCAAAGGGATATTTCTGGCAAACAAGAAGGTGGACGACCAGGTGAAGACATATATCACTTACAACAAAGGCAGGGATTGGCGCCTGCTGCAAGCTCCAGATGTGGACCTGAGAGGAAGCCCGGTGCACTGCCTGCTGGTCAGTCACTCAGCCTCATGGGAAGTTCACAGGGCAGGCTGGCCACCTGGGGAAGCTGTGTCAAGGGTTTTCTTTCATCAGAGGGTCTTAGGAACTCAGGTGGTGCAGTGCAGTAATTTTCTAAAACTTGCAGGGCATTGGTCCGTGGACTCAGACTGCAGCACCAGTTGAATTATGCAGGCATTTACTGAGGATCTACTATGTGCTCCATCTCGTAGTAAGGCAAAGAAACATGTAAGAGAAGGAGCCTGTGCCCAAGGGTCCCAGGCACAGATCAGTAGTAGTAATACATCTATTAACTGACACTGACATGATGCATTGTGTTTTGGTAAATTCTTGCTAGATGTTGAGGCAAACAAAAGTTGCTTTGAGATTCCGGTGCAGGGAGGAGTTAGGCTGGAATGTCCATATTGGACAGTTAATCTATCAACATTTCCAGGATTCCTATTGGATGGAATATTGGGGTAGGCACCATGGAAGACATGATGTGTGAGATGGTTTCTCTGGCTCCAGGTGCTTCTGCTCTGTGTGAGGAGGCAAGACAATAAAATCCACAACCCTCAGTGCCCTCTGAATAAGGACCTCTGTAAGAAACAATTTTAAGGTCCCAGAAATGGTTAGTTTCTTCTGAGCAAAAAGTTACCTCTTGCCACTTATTCGAAAAGATTTATTAACCACTTATCATATTATCATATTCTAGACCCTATGTTAAAAATTGGGACTACAATGGTAAATACGGCAAATGACACCCTTTCCCTTTGTAATTTTCAGCTTTATTCCATATAATTTTTGCTTAGGGTACTAGGAGGGTCAGAGATAAATGCCTGCTTACCTCTAGGAATTGGTCACAGCATGATATTTTTTCCCTCAAACCTTACCCATGGATTCATCTTATTTTAATCTGATTTTCTCTTTCTTTCTATTTCTTCATCTTATTTGTATTTATTGTACAGAATATATCTCTGTAAATCCCCAAGCCCTTTTAAGAACACTCCAATGGGGATAGATGAATAAATAAGTGAATAAATAGAGAACACAGACTTATATAGGTTTTAGATGATGGCTTCAAATATTTTAAGTAAAATTATAAATAGGAGCAAAATACATAAAACAGAGACGGAGACAATCTGGCTGAAGAAGGTGGAGGGCCTGGCCTAGTTCACATAGCTTCCCTTCTTCACTCCTCCCGGAGGGCCCTTAGAGCTCCAAGAAGCAGAAATGATGGTCAAGATCAGAAATGCGAGAATGTTAGTGTCATCCTGGTAGAAGGAATGGTCAAGGAGGCTTCATAAAGCCAGCCATGAACTGGACCTTGGATAGGTTGGGTGAGGAAGAGAGGGAAAGGCATAAGATTCAAGTTAGGGGGCAGAGGCAGGAGGGCGTTTATGGAAGGTACTCAGTGGAGCTTCTAATCTGAGCATGCCAGCTGTCTCAGGTGTGGATGTCTTCTGCCCAAAACTGTGTGACTCACCATCCAATGCCTTGCTATTTCTGAGAGCTGAACATAGGGAAGCCCATCTCTCGTGGGGCAGGGGTACAGGTGTCTGGAATTTCCTAGAATGAAACTATTTCCTTCTCCATTTTAGCCCTTCTGTTCCTTACATCTGCACCTGCAGCTCTCTGAAAATCCATATTCCTCAGGAAGAATCTCTAGCAAGGAGACAGCCCCAGGACTTGTGGTGGCTACAGGTAAGGAAAACGTTCCCTGGGCGTCTTCCGTACTGAGAGTATCTAGAATAAATGTGTCACCTATTTTTGGATCTTGGACTCATTTGAGCATCAGATGAAAGCTATGGGCACTCTCCCCAGAAAATATGCAGGATTCCCCAAAACCCATCCAAGAACCTAAGATGCAAAGAGCTCCAGGCATTTGTAATTCCTAAGTTCATGCATCTTCCCCAGGGACACAGAACAGTCCCCTGTGCTTAGCAAGAGGCCAGAGTTTCTCTCCAAGTAAACTGACCAATCAGAATGGTTGTTTATAATAGGCATCCACACTTTAAGAAAACGTGATAGATGAACTTCCTAGCTCATCAAATATAAGCTGGGGTTGTTTTCTCTTTACACAGATGATTCTTTACAAAGGGTTCCATCCCAGCGCTGTTTTTAATCAGGAGGTCTCTGGTGCATGTAAAGGCTTATTTACACATGATTAACCACTTGGCTGAGAGCCTGAGGGCAAAGGGCAGAAAAACTTAAGGTTGTATTGTTGGAATCACTGTCCACTGAGCATCAATCGGAAATGAAGATAAAGCAACTCCGAGATGAAAGCTGAAGTCTCGGCAGAGTGTTCTCTGATTAGCATGCACTGCATTTCCATACACCTTTTCAGGAATACATTGATGGCATCAAGCAAGGCAGCCTGCTGATCTTAGAAGTTAGAGCTCTGGTGTTGGTCAGCTTATGTTTCTAATGAAAGCAGATAAATTCACAGTGACTTTTGGAGCTGGTACATTCTGTTTTCTCTCATCAACCCAAAGCTCTGGTCCCTGGAGTTCCTACTCTCTAGGCATGGCTTCCTTGTCCAAGCCTCCAACTGTGTGAGCTTTTACATACCACCAGTGACCAACCACTCTCATCGGACTGACAGCTGGCATAGCCTTCTAGCATTTCAGTCAACTCCTGTCGACCCCAGATGGTTGGGAGCAACTATGCTTAACACCACTGGCTTCAGGGAGCCCAGGCTGGGGAGAGATAAGGGCAGGCCCTGTTGCTATTCCCCTGGCTGGAGGAGTGATCCTCAAACTCTGCAATCCATGTGGATTGGTCTTCCCAACTCAAGGGCTGCTGGACCCTATGCCTCTCCTCAAGACCTACAGGAGACCCAGGGCTGAACTGGAAGCTACATCAAAAAGTAGGGATGAATAATAAAAGTTAGTATTATCTGAATGTTTAATGTGTAGCCAGGTATTGTTCTTTGTGGCTTGACCACTCTGAACTTCAGTGTTTTCATTGGCAAAGTGGGCATAATAGCACCAGAATAATATAATTGCAGGATATAATTAAGCAATGAATTTAAAATGCTTAGAACAATGACCAGGCGCAGTGGCTTATGCCTGTAATTCCAGCACTTTGGGAGGCCGAGGCAGGAGGATCACCTGAACAGGAGTTCGAGACTAGCCTGGCCAACATGGTGAAACCCTGTCTCTACTAAAAATACAAAAATTAGCCAGGTGTGGTGGCGCATGCCTGTAGTCCCACCTACTAGGGAGGCTGAGGCAGGAGAATCACTTGAACCCAGGAGGTGGAGGTTACAGTGAGCCAAGATGGTGCCACTGCATTCCAGC
Source organism: Mandrillus leucophaeus (assembly GCF_000951045.1). Classification (NCBI taxonomy): domain Eukaryota; kingdom Metazoa; phylum Chordata; class Mammalia; order Primates; family Cercopithecidae; genus Mandrillus; species Mandrillus leucophaeus. The sequence goes on from NW_012101809.1 coordinate 6,834,392, forward strand.
CTGGGTGACACAGTGAGACTCTGGCTCAATAAATAAGAAATAAATAAGTAGAATGCTTAGAACAGTGCCTGGGACATATTGAATACTTAGTACATGTCACTTATCATCATCATTAATATTATAGAAGTTAAAACTCTTCTTCTTACATCAGAAGAATATAATGTGCTCATCTCCTTCAACAGAATCCATAAATCCTGTGCATACACTAGGCACACAGAGAAACTCAGGAACCTTGTCCTCCTGCTTTCCAGGCTGAGCCCTGACACTTACTAGGTTTGTGCATTTGGCTTAGTTTTTAACCTCCGAGCTTCATTTTTCTCATCTGTAAAACTGGAATGTTTTCTACCTTGTGGGGGTGTTGTAAAAATTGGAGATGGAAGTGTGTGTCTAAAGATCCAGCAGAGTGCTCAGACCATCATAAGGTAGAATTAATGGTAGTTGTTCTTACCTGTGACAAGCATATTGCTTCTCAATTAGTACTTTGTAAATTAGCGAACACAAAGACATTAAAGATTTATTTTTGAATTTTTTTGTCCATATGTATCAGAATTGCTAATTCCTTTTTATCTCCCCCTGTAATTCTTGAGGCTTTTTGCCATGCCCTGGATTTTTGGGAGAGATATAACTCAGCTGATGAGATTCTGATGAAAAACCAGGGCTGAGTCACTGGTGCATGCTTCTTCATACCCAGCTTCTCCTTACCCTGCTTGCTCTGGTCACCCCGGGAGGTTATTTGCCATCAGGAAGATAACTATGAGGTCAGCTAATTTTACCTTCAGTGGCCTGCATGGAGCCTGCCTCTGCAGGGTCCTTTCCCACATCTGTGCCTTCCACCTTCCTTCAGGTGTCAGCCACCCTGGGCTCTCTCCACTTCCACTGCTGACTCCCTTTCCCCACCTTGAACTGAGATGTGGTCTCAGGTAAGCTGCGTGGGTAAAAGTATAGCCTGAGATTCATCTCTAACTCCTGTTGAGGACATCTCCGAAGGCAGATGGAATTCCAGTATGGAGAGTTTGGCAATTGCCTTTTGCAAGCAGAAACACTGGGGTTCCTAATATCCTTAACACACTGGTTTCAAGCTAGTATTAAAGACCTCACATCCTCACAGTGCCTTACAGCATGCAAAGCACTTTCCTTGCCTTGATTGCACAACTGCACAATAATGTAGAAATGGCGATTACTATCCTCCTCAATTTAGAGATGAAGAGACTGTGGGCAGGTGGAAACAGGTGTCTTGTTCCAGCCCACTCTCCCTCTGATTCCACCTCTAGTGCTCTGTTCTGTAACCATTCAGCCAGACCTGTCTCTGAGCCCCTTTCCGTGCCAGGTCCACAGCTAACCAGACTCTCTGCTAGGCTTCCTGTAAACTCTGAATGTTTGCACCCTCCTGTTTTTCCTTCTGTGGCAACCCTCCTCCCGCCCCTGTCCCTGCAGGGGCACATTGATTGTACACTGTCAGATTCCTCCCCCACTGAGCCTGTAGCCACCCCGTATGGGCAGCAGATCCCTCTGGCATCAGTGGTGGTAAGAGAAGCATTGCTAGCCCTCAGAGGACTTCAAAATTCTCTCCTTTTTATTTTTTTTCAAAAATATTTAAGGAGCAGAGAAGGATAGCACTGGGAGGAAATGAGGGTAAAAGGAAGTTGTTTAAAGCTTCCAAAAGGGGCATGGGCCCTCCGTCATTTACCACCCAAGCTGTCGGTGAGAAGAGATCCCAGTTCTTCTTCTTCTTCTCCATCTCACTCCCGCTCCTCTCTCATCATACCACTCAAGTGGGCAACAGCTGCATCCCCTTCTTCCAACGTGGTTGGAACTCACTAGCTGGGCGCCAATTCCACTTCAGCCAGCAAGGTTTATTTTTCAAATCCTCCTTCTCTGACAACATAACTCAAGCTCTTCCTATCAGAAATCACCCACAGAGTCACTTAGGAACTGTGCATGTTCAAAGATCAACTCCTCCTGGGTACATCTTTTCTGTCCGTTCATCTGGAAACCAACTTTCTGATCTCTGTGATCAGTAGCATTTTCTTTCAGGGGTCTTTTCAATTGACAGAAGATATTTCCACAAATAGAGTTCACTGTGAGCCTTGGGTTCTTACCACCATAAGGCCCCCAAAATCCATCTAGTCGAGCTTTGAAAGAGAGGTTGAAGATGTTGACAGAACCAGCTTCTAAGGAAGGTGAGGGATGATAAACTAGATTCTTAGAAGCCATGCCAGGGATGGAAGATACACAGCTCTGGAGCAACTGTGCTCCTGCCTCCCTCTCTCTCTGTCACCCTTGGTAGACATCTATTGATCACCATCACATTCTATTCTGTTGAAACCAACGAATCCTTCTTAACACAATGCTCCAGGTTAGCACAACCACCAAGCAACTTGGGTTGATATTCTCCTCCCCATTCCTCTTTACTTTCCTCACCTGTGTCTTCTAAAACCTGTATCTGGGGAGTTGAATCCAAAATTCCAGGCAGAACTCGATGGATATACTCACGAAGCCTCTCCCTACTCCTCTCACACCTACTGCCTGAACCCTGAACCCTGAGCCCAGGGGTTATTTTTGGAAACTTGAGTCTCAAAACAAGTTGGCTATCTGTGTGCTCCCTGATGCTGATGGGAGCTTGACAAGCTGTAGCCTGGCTTTAATTTCTCATCTTGAAGCATTAAATGTCAGGAACTCAATTAACATTTTCATTATTGCATTTTTGTTGTGCTCCTATTTAGGCTACAGATGTGTGGGAGCTAACATTCTCTTCCTGCTATTTAAAAAAAAAAATCAGCCAATATGATAAACTCTTACATGTTTAGGGTTCCTTCCTGGTTGTCAGAACCTCCTCAAGTGCACGTCAATGTTAGAACATGATCCAATCATTTTTCCCATTCATTCATTCCACAATTATTTATTGAGCACTATTAGGTTGGGGGCATTTTTTTAGGCTCTGAGAAGAGGACTGCCCATTGGGAAAACTAAATCAATATAGATGGACTAGAAAAGCTTGACCACTTTCTTTTTAATAAGCATAGCCACAAGGTGATGGAGTGCCAGGGGAAGAAAAAGAAGGGTAGAGAGAAGAGGAGAGTGTGAAAGGATGGAAGCAGCAAGTGTGGTCAGTCCAGGCATAAGCCAGGTGACTTCTTTTCCTGCCATGTTTGATGGCCATGGTATGCTGAGTGTGGTCATCTTCTTCTGGGCACTGTATAATTTAGGTTACATAGTCTGTGCCATTGGGTCACTCAACTGCCTGGCACTCAAAGGACATGTTGACAAGTTGCAAACACACAGACACACAGTTATGCGCACATACACACACACACCAGTTTTTCTCAGGCTCCTATGCTCAGTTTCTCCATATGTGTCTACTCTTCCAGTCTTTGCTTCCTTTAGGGAACACCTGTCAGGAGCAATGTAAGAGATTATTGGTATACAGAGTGAATAATTCAAGAGACCTGAACTAATCGATATTCAGTCTTTGACTCATGTCATTGAATGATGCACTTCTGTCATACTATTTAAATTTTCTCCCATATTGGGTTTTTCTTCCTGCTGGGCTTCTGATATGACACCAAGAAAGAAACTGCACAAATTAGCTGTAAATATTACTTAGAAAACCTTTACTCTCTGCTCCCCCAGCCCTAAGCACACTTAATTGGTAAACTCCTGACAATCTCAAATGATCTGCTTATGTTTCAGGCAACATTGGCCCGGAGCTCTCATATACTGATATTGGTGTGTTCATCTCCTCCGATGGGGGCAACACATGGAGACAGGTAACTGGGTGAATTGAGAAAAAGGGAGGAGGCATTTAGAGTAAGTTCTACCAATCTCTCTCTCCATCCTATAGATTCTCAGTCTCATTATGACTTTGTAGTTTCAAAACACTTGAAGCAGCTGTTCAGTTTGGTCAATTTGGCTGGCAGGTTAGAGGGGTAATGGGGTAAAATGAGAAGGGCATTGGGCAGAGAATAGGAGGAACTGGAACTTTCCCAGTTCACTTATTCTCTCCTTCAGCCATATGTATGAAACAGGTCCAGATGCTAAGTACTGTGCTGGTTGCTGAGGATACAACTGATAAAACTGTTTTTATCATTAGTGTGCCAAGAGTTCTTGGCAAGTTGTTCTCTTCACCTTTGGGGATGTATTTCTGTATCTACAAAATGCAAGGATTAGAACATTAAAACTGACAAAGCCATGGAAGTCAGTGGTTATTTAAGTATTGTGTAGACTGTCTTGAGTAAGTATGAAACAGCTTAATAGATATATAACTGCATGAAATGTTAATTCAGTTTTACAAACACTTACAGCAGTGCTGTCCAATAGAATGTTCAGCGATGATGGAAAAGTTCTGTATCTGTGCTTGCCCATGCAGCTATGGAGCACTTGAAATGTGACTACTATGTCAGAGGAACTTAATTTTTAATTTTATTTATTTTAATTAATTTAAATTTAAATACTCTCTTGTGGCTACTATATTGGACAAATAGATTTATACAATGTCAACTAGGTGTCAGGCTCCAGGAAGCAGTTGAATAATTTGGAGTCCCTTTCCTTAAAACGCTCAAAATTAAATAGAAGAAATGGGTTTATAACCAACTAACTATAGTTCAGGGTGATAGTAGTATTTTAGTGGCATTATTAGCACACAGAGAAAAGAGAGGAATACCTCCTGCTGGAAAAACCGGGAAAGACATCACAAGGAGGAGTGACATTTTACTAAGTCTTAAAAGTGAGACAGTTTCTCCATGGAGAAGACAAGAGAAGGACACTGAATATCTTGATGGTAAAGGTAGAGTCATCATATGAACTCTAGTTAGATAATTTCCTGTTTGGATCCCTTAGTGAAGATTGTCATCACCACCACCATCATCATCCACATTTCCACCCGTGTCAGCACTACCAGCATTGTAAAGATTACCAAGTACCTATGAGACAAAAGCAACTATGTCAAGTACTGCAAGGCACACAGTCAAGAATAAGGTTCCTACCCACAAGGTCATAATCAGGTGACTGGGGAACAGATACTTAAATAAGATCATACGCTTCAAAATGTAAAAATAACCTATTATGAGAGCCAAAGGAGGGTGGAAGCTGGAATACAAACTCATCTGGTACAAAATATCCTCATAGACAAACCATTTCTGGAGGTCTCTCTACCTCAAGAAGTAGCTCACCTGACCATTGTTGTCAATACTTTTTCTTTCCTCCTTTCTTAAACAGCTAAGGAATCCACTTTTTCACTCCAGTGCTAGACAGGGCAAAAATGAGCAGTGGCCAGATGGCAAAATCAAGAGGAAAGGATGAGGATAACTTCTCCCTCCTCCCCAGTGCCTCCTCCTGTGTTCCTCATTCTTAGGCTTCAACCCAGCAGTTCCATTATGTGGCTTATCACAGAGCCATCCTTTAAGCTCTGGAGAGAAAAGCCTAGCATTGCAGACTCAGAGTCTATGTTTATATCTGGAATATAAGTGAATCACCCTTAGGTCCTTTGTGCATTGAGGCTCGTCATAAATAGGGACATTTTTCTTTTCTTTGAAGATAAATATGAAAAAAAAAAAAGAGGTTTAGGACTGAGAAACTACTTTTTCTCTCTAAGGTTCCCTGGGGCATATATATAGGAGACCCCATTCCTCTTACCCATTCCCCCTTTAAATCTGTGTGTACCTCCTTATCCTCTTATAGCCCTTTTCACTTAACCCACCATCCCAACGTCTCCATCTAGGCTGCATAAACCACCATCAATGGTTAAGTGCTGTAGGAATTCTCCAAGCATACTTTCCCCTAGAAGATCTAAAGTTGAGATTAGTTTTCTGCTGGAGAAATAGTTTTCCTGTTTAAGGTTGAAGATTTAAAAGTCATATCTCATATAAGCATTGATAGATGTGAGCTTAGGTCTGAAGTTCTCTTGACTCAGAACCTTGTATTGCAGTTAGTGCTTAGAAAATGCCTGTGGTTAGATGGAGGGATGGATGGATGGATGGAACACTGAATAAGTGAATGAATGAGTAAATGGATGGATAAGTAACAGACAAATAGATGAAATAAAGAATGAATAACTTTAGGTCCCTGGACATACTGTGTTCCAATGACTACTTAGAGTAGGGACTTAATAGACACCCAACTTGGGTCTTCATCCAACTTGCAGGGAGGTGGTGGCTATATCAGTTATTAGTTTTACCATAGTTGGTGGAAAATTGTCTTTTAAGTTCCTAGATAATGTATAAACAACACTATAAAACACTATAAAACATTGACAAATTAGCAGACGTCTGAATAGCTGAGGAAGAAGAGAAGGCTGAGTAGTAACTTAGTTACCTAGAAAGATAGGGGAGTTTCTTCGAAGTCATACTTTGCTTTGGGTTATCTAATTGAGCATGCACCTTTTTGCCTCACCTTCATGTAGCATGCTGGTTCACAGTACTAATAGTGGAAAGAGCCCTGGAAATGCAATTTGAGTGGCCTAGGGAGAGTTATTTGTTTTCTGTGATCCCATTTCCTCATCAATCAAATGGAGATAATACTTACAAAACTATCTGATAGTGCTGTTGGAAGGCTTAGAACCTAGATGAAACAATGTATGTGAAAGACTGTAAACTGTTAAGCACTATGCAAATGTAAGGTGTTGCTATGATTGTTGTTATTGTTGTTGTTGTTCCAGATCTTTGATGAAGAGTACAATGTCTGGTTCCTAGACTGGGGTGGCGCCCTCGTGGCCATGAAACACACACCTCTGCCAGTCAGGCATTTGTGGTAAGGAGAGCTCCCTACCCTATTAATGAGCTAATGAGCAGCTTTTTAGTGGAGAGAATTGTGATGAGTTATTCTGCATGGTTTTGTACCCATTTGTACATTTCCTCATCCATTTATTTATCCATCCATCCATTTAGTAGCTTTTACATCATCTAACTCATAAGTAGCAATAGTAGGCCAGATAATTCAGATGGGGAGGGGTAATGAATATGGTGGGTGGTAATGAGTGGTCAGATAAGGCAGAAGACAGCAGGAAGGACCTGCAGTTCAAGTAGCCAAGATCAGTAATCCAAAACAGGAGAGATGGAAATTGGAAGAGGAGGGTTAAGTACATGTAACAGATACTGAGTTCAGTTCTAGAGAAGTTGAGTTAGTGGTTTCTATGAATATTTCAGCAGAAATGGCCATGAGTTGTCAAATATCTGAAGATCGGGAATGGTCTAGGCTGACACTTTAGCTTTGAAGTCATTAGCCACTAGGTGGTAGTTAAAGCTATGGTAGTGGGCTCAGTGCCTCAAGAGAGTGAGTACAGGGAGAAACCAGGGACTCCTATGGACTCTGCCGAAAACCAATATTCAGAGTGCAGGAAGAAATTATGGGACAGGCTAAATAGAAATGGCCAAAATATAGAAACTCAGGGGAAATATTTTCATGAATGCTGAAGAAAGGGGTGATTAATAGCATCAAATTCTACAATCAGATCAAGTCAGTTATGGAATAAAAACAACCTAGGATTAAGCAATATAGGAGGTTATTCATGATTTTTGTCAGAGTAGAATTGAAACAGAGGTGGGGATAAAAGTTAGACTGTAATAGATTTATAAACAAATAAACGACTGAATGGATGATAAGCAATGAAATGAAATAGAGACAGTATAGATTATTGCTTTCAAAGAGTAAGATTATGAAATGGAGCTGACGGTGTATATGCAAGACCTTCCACAAGGACAGAGTTGAGTGAGAATAGATGATGATGATGATGCAAGACCTTCCACAAGGACAGAGTTGAGTGAGAATAGATGATGATGATGACGACGACGACTTGTTGCTGCTGTTGTTTTGTGTTTTTGGCAGGGAATGGCTGAGTCTCATGTGTATTTATGCCCTGAAGGGAAAGAATTTCAGGCTTCAGATTCAGCAAAGGGAATATTTGGAAGAGTGAATATTTGTAGGTGGACAATATCCTATCTACAGTACAGTTGGTCAGATTCACATGGGCAGGAAGGTGGACCCTGGCCTAACTACCAGGTCTTAGATATTGGGCGATAAACACGTTCAGAGTAATAGTTTTACTGGAAAGCATCAGACCTTAATCAGGAAAGGCTTAGGATTCCCTAATGGCAAATCCAATCTTCAGTCCCTTTGGCAAAGACTTAAGAAGGATTCTCTCAATTTGACCATTTTAAGTGAAACCATATGAAATCGCCATTTTTAGGTCAAAAATGATCAAATATTACCAGTTTCTTAAAGCTCAACCTAGTATATAGTGAAATAGTTCTACCACTATGATATGGAGAGATTGTGCAAATAAATGTTAAAAAGATGCATGGAGCCATTTGTAAGAGGAGTGCTCTCCCACCTCAAGGATGAGCTTGTAAAAGTTCCCAATGTAATTGTTTCTTATCCTTTTACTACTGATTTATATGGTTTTTTGGTAGTATCCAAATACTAGAATTGCTTGATATTAATGACTGTCAGTATTTATTGAGGGATTATTACATTCCAGGCACTGTTCTAAACCATTTACATGAATTATCTCATTTAATGCTTAACCAACCTATATATGTAGGTACCTTTCTATCACCCACTTACAATGGCATCAAAAAGCAAACATGTTAAATACCTTTCTCAAGGCTAGACATGTGTACCTGGCAGCACCAAGTTAGATTTCTGTCATGGATGCTCTTCTGTTCTGGCTGCTAATTTTCTATAAACTATAACAAGCACACCTAGGCTTATGACATAGTCCCTGCCCTCCAGGAGATTATACTCAAGATAAGATGTTTAGGCAGTACATGCATGACTAGAAGTGAAAGCAATGTCTGCTAAAGGATGCCGACTGTGTGTATTGCTGGAATACTGAAGCCTGGTATGTAAGGAGCCTGGCAGCCTTCTCTCACCTCCTGCTGCAGGAGGTGGCATGAGGGCTGACCTTTGAGAGAAGGATACCAGGAGTTACAGGAGAGGTGAGAGGCAAGCCAAGGAAAGAGAAAACTTTGACTGAAGTCCAGAATTCAAGTAATGTAGGGGGTGTTCAGGAGACTATTTGATTGAGACCAAAAATGTAGATAGAGGTAGGTAGGACTCAGACGAACTTACATGCCAGTTTAAGGGATTAAAGTTGGTCTGGTAGGTAATTTTTTCTGCTATCAAAACCCATCTGCCTCTGTAGAGGAAAGAGCTGTCTCTATTGTGGACTGAGTAGGACTTGCACTCTCAGAGAAGACAGCTTGAGTCTTAAAACAAGCTTGTTTTTAAACCAAGAAAGGCAATGTTTCTTAGCTCCCATCATGTTAAAAACTTCCATCTAAATCTTCATAAGAGAGTTGATAAATGTCCTACAGACAGGTGTAGCTGGCCTGATTTCTTCCCTGTAAGTCCTGGAGAAGGGGCTAGCAACCAGCCCTTAAACTTGGCCATCGCTCTCCTTGATTATGTAGGGACCTAGCACTTACTTAATCATTGATTCTTAAAGCATTCTGCAGAAGTTGCCTTGTGCTGAGGAAAGAAAGAGTTTATTTTTGTCATTTCCTTTTGGTGGTAGAAGAGGAGAGCATATTTGACATGGCAGGAGTACAGGGAAGAGAGTTTTGGTTTTGTCAAATCTTAGCATCCTTACATCTAACAGTTCAGTCTGATCCATGAAAGTTTTATCTCCAGAGGCTGCCTGACTTCCAAACGGAGTGCTTGGCTGATTATGCCTGGAAGGAAACCATCCAAGTTGGGAAAATTACTCAACATTCATTTAGGAATATTTATGTAGGACCAAATCATGACTCTCAAAGTCATCACTACAAAGTTTGAGTTTTCCCTTGTTCAATGTAGTATCTCTTTTCTTGGTAAAAGATGTTTACAGAGCTCAGGGGAAAAAAAAAAAGAACTGCACTCCCACTGAATTTCTTCTTATAATAGCAATGATAATATCACCCTCCATTTGTTTGACTATTCTAACTTACAAAGTATCAAGAATGATTTTTCAAACTAAGCTTTTGAAATGGCATTATCTCCATTTATAGGATGTTGATACTGCCATTTGTCATAAATACTACAAATGTTTTCTTGAACATGACAGAGACCATGATTTTTGCTTACTTGCCTTTCTATGAATGCTATTCTCTAAGGCGGTCCCTGGAAGGGGTTAAATGCAAGCTGTTGAGTGTATGTGTTAGTAAACAACAGCAACAGCAACAACAAACTCATTTGGGAATTATCCTTTGCAGGCCTCTTTCAAAGGCTAAGTGAGTGTTTTGTAAGGGCTTGACAATGTTATTATCGTCAATGTTTTCTTATGAAACTGTTGACTGATTTTGTCTCCTGCTTGTGAGATAAAAGCTTCTGAAACTTAAGCCAACTTTTTCTTTACCAGGAGCTTCTAATTAAGTGACAACCCTCAAGGTAAACAAATAGCTCATTTTAAGAGGAAGATAGGTAATCAGTTCATTGCCATTTTCTGTCATAGATCTCAGACTGACATTGTTTTATATACAGATGTACGTATATTAATATTTGAAAAGGAAAAAGACACCAGATTACCCACTGGGATGTAGTGGCTCTCAGATTTAAATAATAGCTACATTGCCTTTAAGAGAAAATAAGAGTAATAATTGAAAAGCTGGGGAAACTTTAGCTAGGCTAACAAGGCATGTTGTTTCCTACAAATTGAAATGATAGGTAGCCAGATAGGCGTGAACACAAAACAGCATACAAATGAACCCATCTGTTTGTGATCATGTACATTTGAATGCTTTGAGATTAGAACTAGTGCTATTTCAGGGAAACCCTCCATGTCCTTTGTACCTGAGAAGCATTAGAGTGAGATAAACAATGGACCGCCACTGAATACAGAGATCTAATGAAAACTCACAATCAGCAGAGCACCTAATGGGCAGGTAGACGGGATGTGACTGTTTGCTTAGCCCTGACAAGCTGTCAGCGTCTCTCAATGGGATGTTCTTGGAAACGGAAAGGAAAACATCACCTGGCCTTTTGTGTTTCTTTGGTTGTGCGTGCTAGCATTTTGTTCAGAGAAACTTTCAAATGAAAACAATAGTTCTAAACAATACATGCCTCTGAAAATCAAAACTGCATATGCTGTTCTGAAGAACTTCCAGGTGGCTAAAATGCTACCACCTCATGTACTGGGGATAAAATGAAATGGAGCAATACACCTTACCAGAGGGAGGAACACTGATTCTCAATGACCACTGTAGCTCTCTATTTCTGTGCTAGAGACCTCTGAGGAGGATTCTGATTGTTACTGGCAGATTCTCTTCCTTTTAGTTTATGTCATGTCAGTATCATAGTCATAGACACCTGAAGTAGGAAAAGGTCTTATAGAAGTCATTTAAACTAGTATTATACTTGGTATAGCTGATACTTTTGTGATATCCCCAAAGAGTTACCTCAGTTTACCAGAATATCACAGTGCTAATCGACCTGCAAATACCCACCGTACGTAGTTCCCATCTTGTATAATGGCTTTAGTTGTTAGAAAGATTGTTTTTCATGCTGGACAATAATAAACCTACTTGTAATCTCTGCCCATTGACCTGTAATCTGCCACTCAGATCTATGCAGAATAAGCCTGCAACAGAATTACATATGATTTTTAGAAAAGTACAGCTGGGAAGGACCTCAATGTATTTCTTAGAAATATCTTAGGCTAGAAAAGCCTTTCTAAGTTCTGGGAAATGACATGATATGCAACTCAAGATAGATTTTATTCATTTTTTCATTTATTGCATACATATTTGTTGAGCATATATTATTTATCTAGCATTAGTGTAGGGGCTGGAATACACTGTTGAATGGGACTGTGTACTTGGGAACTTATATTCTTATCCACAAATATTTGACTGTTCTCTTTAGAAGGGTCATATGGAAATCTTTTCTCCCTTATTCTATCTGTATGTTAAATAATTAATAGTTCCACGTATCTGACTACATTCTGTCTAATTTCCTTCACTGACATTATCCCTTTTTGGTAGTCGATAAATAGACCTTTAAAATATTTGGAAACTTTCTCATTTACAAAAATTAAGATGCAATGGTAATTAATTCAGTTTTTCTTCTTCTTTTTCCGTAAGCTGCCTAAAATTCTTATAACCTGTTTTTAGGACCATTTGCTTTTTACCTGTAATTACTCTTATTGTCAGTTTTTCTACAATTATTAAAATTGAACATAGTATTTAGGATTGGGTAGAAGGATGATTTCTTTTCTTATGCTTGTAATATATCTGTGAGTACATCCTAGACTCACAGTGGCTTGATTAACTCTCATGATAGTGGCATTGCCAGAAAATATTTAACTTGTAGTTGACCAATGACTCCAGTTTTTTTCAGCTTTATATATTTTATTAGCTAATCTCATTTCTCTAGTTGTAGGTCTTGGTGGGTTTTTTTTGTTTTTGTTTTTGTTTGAATTAAGCATTCTGCTTTAAGTTGTTTCTGTCTTATAAATGACTTCCAAATTTACATCCCCAATTATGATGAGAAATCCAGATCTATCCATCCAAAGGTCTTCTTAACAATATGACAATATGGAAGTCCAAAAAGCAGCAATCTTAACATGGACCAAAACAGAAACAAACAGATGATAAACAAAAATTAGCTGGGTGTGGTGGTGCGCACCTATAATCCCAGCTTCTCAGGAGTCTGAGGCAGGAGAATCGCTTGAACCCAGGAAGCAGAGGTTGTAAAGAGCTGAGAATGTGTCACTGTACTCCAGCCTGGCTACAGAGCGAGACTCTGTCTCAAAACAAAACAAAACAAAACAACAACAACAACAAATAGCAAACAAAAACACTGCTTCTCCTGATTTTCTAATTTCGCTGTCAATTACTTAACACTCCTGCAAATCAATATTTTCCATGATTTCTTTCTTTTGCTCATGCAACCTGTATATATTTTATCACCAAATTCATTGACTTCATCTCTAAAAATAACCTAAATTTTTCCAATTTTTTCCCCTATAATAATCTTCATCCAAGCCCCATCTTGGTGTGGTCTCTTAAATTACCACCCTTCCCCAACTCATCTCCTTGAATCCACTTTGGGTCTTGATAATCCATTTATCAAAGAGACTTGAAACTTGTCTTTTAAGGTTTAAATCAAATTATATTATTTCAACTGAAAATAAGGTCCTTCATAATTTGGCTTCTGCCTTACTTTCTTCTTCTAATTCTTTCAACTAATCCCTGTTCACACTAAGCTACAACCACTGACCATCTTTCTGTTCTTCTCACAGTGCAGCTTTTTCATATTAGACCTTTCCTCTGTAATGGTTTTCTCCTGAATCTTTACATGGATACTTCCACTTATCATTTAGATTTCAGTTTAAATGTCATCTCCGTAGAAACGGCTTTCTTAAATTTTTAGTACAAAGTAGCTGTTTGGTGACTATCAAATCACCTTATTTTAGTTGTTTCCATGATACTTATTTCTAACTCATAGTTTTGCATTGATTTATTTCCATATTGTTCATCTCCTCACACTAGAAAGTAAGTTCTGTGGAAGCCAGGAACTTTCTATTCATTTCTGTATCCCTAGACCTGAGGTCACTGCCAGATCAGGCACATAGTAGTAGGCATCAGTAACATTTTGATAAATTCATTTTATTTGACTTTGAGTCTGTAGTCCTATGTTGCCACTATTTGGAGATCAATCGGAATTTTGCTTCTGTCTCCTTGAGTATTGGCAATCCTACTGATTTCAATTTCACCTGTGGAGCTATTAAGGAATTTGCAGTACCTTTGTCTTGGCCATTAATGAGCTACTGACCTGAGAAGGAGAAGGTACATCCCTTGGGGATACCATTCAATATAGAATTCAATATATAATATATCACCTCAGGATATTTGAAAACTTCTAGTCATCAAATAATAATAAGTTTCACAAACGGCAGCCTATCCAGACCCAAATATTTGATAATTAAGAGATTAAGTTTTCTAATGTTTTTTTTTTTGGAGTTTCTTTAAGGAGTTTTGTCCTTCATAACTGCCTCAGCGTGAGAATAAAGTATTAGAAATCACTGATCTCAGATCACCCTAGCTCTGGAGTCCTGCCCACTTGCTTGTGCTTACTTATGTCATCCTTGGGCTTCAGTTATTGTCTATGCTACCTTTCCTACCTGGACTTTGGCATTTCTCGTCCTGCCTTTAGGTATCTGCTGATCCACTCTTTCCTCTAGCAAGGATTTTGCTCCTTCTGTGTGAATTCATTTCATACAGCAGGCCCTTGATCATCTATAATTTCTCTCCCCATCTGGAGGTTCTATCTTGATGCTGGTAGGCTGTGATGGTCTCTCTGAGTCTGCTCTCTGTGGGTCTTCTCTTCATTGTATAAAGATGGTTGTCCTGTGCCCTGCTCATTATGGCTGTGACATGAAGATTCCTCCTTCCCTGCAGTGCTCATGGCACTCACTGCAATTTGCTTTGCTAATGCTGACCTTATTTATTTGTTTGTTTGTTTGTTTGTTTATTTTGAGATGGAGTTTCACTCTTGTTGCCCAGGCTGGAGTGTAATGGCACAATCTCAGATCACTGCAACCTCTGCCTCCCGGATTCAAGCAATTCTTCTGCTTCAGCCTCCCAAGTAGCTGGGATTACAGGCATGCGCCACCACGCCTGGCTAATTTTTTTTTTCTTTTTTCATATTTTGTAGAAGAGGGTTTCATCATGTTAGTCAGGCTGGTCTCGAACTCCTAACTTCAGGTGATCCACCTGCCTTGGCCTCCCAAAGTGCTGGGATTACAGGCGTACACCATTGCACATGACTCATGCTGACCTTTTATTGATAAGGAAATCCTGAGAATGAGACAGAGAGAGGCCTTAAATTCACTTTGGCTTTCATCTGCCAAGACAATAACCAGTTTGTCCAAAGTTACCAAAACAAACCAAACAAAAATCCCAACTAATACTTTCTTACCTTCTGGACTTACCGGCCAGAGTTCACTTGTTAGTGGCCACAACACACTCTGAAACAACTATGATTATTTTAGGAACTGATGGAATACATGGTAAAAAAAAAAGTAAAGTTCATTCCCAATTATACATATTTTCACTTTTGAAATGAGAAACCCATTTCTATGAAAAGCAATTTAGATATGCCCAACTTTCTTGGGGTTAGTTTAAATGATTATTTAGCCTTCAATATATTTTTTTAAAAAGACTGAAATAATCAAGTCCTTAAAATTCAAGACAGATGATGACAATTTAGGAACTCATAAAGATGTTTATGGCAGACTGTCTGCATTTCATTCGTGAACATGGATCAAGGTATACCATAAATGCAAAAATTGTTGTTTGAGAGACTGGCTACTCTAGCTGGGTTAAAAGATTGACTTTATTATTGTTTTTAATCTGTACATTGGGACAGAGAGGATAAAACAGAGAGTAAATCAGAGAGAGACAGAGAGATAGACAAAGAAATAAGTGAGTAGAGAGTGAACCATGTGGGCTGGCTGTTAATGGGGTGGTAATTCACATCCAGCTTATGGGTGCCAGTGTAAGTCATGCTTGAGAAATGATTGGATAGATTTAAAGAGGGTCTGTCATTATTCCTTATTATTTCATTCATGTATTCATTTAACATGTATATAGTATCAGTTATATGCCGGGTTTTCTGTTAACTACTAAGAATAGAAGAATTAATAGTATAGTGTTTGACCTAAAAATAATACTCCCAGTTTAGGCTGGGCATGGTGGCTTACACCTGTAATCCCAGCACTTTGGGAGGCGAAGTGGGAGGATTGCTTGCAGTCAGGAGGTTGAGACCAGCCTGGGCAATAAAAGAAGACACCACCTCTACAAAAATAAATTTTTTGAAAAAAATTAGCCAGGTCCAGTGGTACACACCTGTAGTTCTAGGTGTTTGGGAGGCTGAGGTGGAAGAATCACTTGAGCTGAAGAGTTCAAGGCTGCAGTGAGCTATGATCATGCTGATGCACTCCAGCCTGAGCAACAGAGCGAGACCCTTGTCTCTTTAAAAAAACAAAAAACATGGCCGGGCGCAATGGCTCATGCCTGTAATGCCAGCATTTTGGGAGACTGAGGTGGGTGGATCACGAGGCCAGGAGATCGAGACCATCCTGCCTAACACAGTGAAACCCCTTCTTTACTAAAAGTACAAAAACATAGCCAGGCTTCATGGCATGTGCCTGTAGTCCCAGCTACTCAGGAGGCTGAAGCAGGAGAATGGCTTGAACCCAGGAGGTGGAGGTTGCAGCGAGCCGAGATCATGCCACTGTACTCTGGCCTGGCAACAGAGCGAGACTCCGTCTCAAAAAAAAAAAAAAAAAAAAAGAAAAAGAAAAAGAAACAAACAAAAAACCTTCACAGAAATATTATTTACCATTATATATATATAATATATATATATATTATGTGTATATATTAGGATTTGCGTGTGTGTGTGTATATACACACACACATACTGTGAGGAGCATTGTAAGAGAGATATATTTGTGTTATATTTGTTATTAAGGGGTTATTCAATGATAAGACATACATGATCTCTGAACTCCCAGAGTTTATAATCTTGAGCTGAGATATTCAAGATCAGTTAAGGAGTCAGTAGTCAGCACTATGATAGGAGAAGGCCTGGGTATTATAGGAACATACAGAAGGGAATTTTAATCCTAAATTATGGAAATAGAGTAGAATTAAGAATCAGCCAGAGCAAAACTGATCATAGAGGATGAAGAAACTAAGGCTGTCTTAGGGAAGAAGGGATGCTGAGAAAAGCTTCTCAGAGGAGATGGTCCTTGGGCTATGCCCCCTGGTTAAATCAAGGGGCAGACAGGTCCTTGATAATATCAAGAAAGGAAAGGAAACAAGCACTCAGAATTGCTCAAGTCTCCTCCACTAGTTGCATGTCTTTAAAGCACTGCAGGTTCTGTTTCCACAAGGGGCCAGACCTTCCTCTTACCGTTGGATGAAAGATGGGGCAGTGTTGCTCAGAACATCTCAGACTCTCAGTGGTCATCCCTAAAAGCCCCTTAAAGTGGCACTGGGGAGGGAAAATGATCCTAACATATGTTTTTAACAAATAGAAAATTGCTGTTTGTAAGGTTTGATCTGAAAGACAAACCCCCTCCCTTTCCTTCGGGTCCACCAGCCTTACTCAATTTGTGTCAGAACCTCCAAGGGCTGAATGGATTTTGCTGTAAATTGAACCTCAGGTTCCATTCTGAGTACTTGAAACGTGACACTCCATCCACTAAGCCCTCCTACTTGGGTTGTTTGTCGAATCTAATGTGTTGAAATATATCTGCAGCTCTAGGTGCTGTCTCCGCCCAAGTCTGGAAATGCAGTTTTGATCAAATCTCATAATAATATGAGGAGATGTTGAAGATTAAAAAGCTATTGATAATCCACACTGCCACAAAGCAAGATACAGAGAAAAATTTAATAACCTGACAAATGGTTACGGAAGAGTTTAGCTTTATTTTCAGCTGTCTTTTCTGTGTACTTGTTTCCAACACAGGGTGAGTTTTGATGAGGGCCACTCTTGGGACAAGTATGGTTTCACTTCGGTTCCTCTCTTTGTTGACGGGGCTCTGGTGGAGGCAGGAATGGAGACCCACATCATGACGTGAGTACTTCTTTTGCTGTGGTAGGAAGAAGACCAGAGACACTGGTTCTACTTTCATTGAGGGCTTGGATTTTTCCCAGGGAACCCTACACCAAAGTGGTCTAATCACTGGGCCAAAATTTCCTCATCTATAAAATGGAAATACTTATTTTTGTACCTACAAACTCAAAAAGCTACTGCCAGGATTAGAGAGGCTAGGGTCCTAATTGAACAGTCAAGGTTTCTAATAGAATTTAAAGAATTATAGCAAATTCCCATTTATTTGAAACCCAATTAAACAGAAAACTTATGCCATTAGATGGGTTTTTTTTTTTTCTCTTTCTGAAACAGTCTAGTGGGAGATAAGGAGCAGGGGCAGGGATGGAGGGAGTAAAACAGTCAACTTATTAAAATCAGGAAATATTTTAAGATATGTCGCTTTCTCTCTCTTTCACACACACACACACACACACTCCACAGTTATTTCACTTCAGATTATTTCACTGTAAATTTTTTTTCTATATTCTTTTATAATAAGATTTAATCTTAGAAATTGATCACCTGTGTTTATGTGTGCACACGTTTACATGGTGAGTGGGTAACCGTAATCCTCCACCAACCAATACTGACCACCACCTCCCCCACTCCCAATTGCCTGGAGCACCTTACACCTTAGCTCTTCACTGGACAGAGTGGAGTCTTGGGCAAAATTAAGGGGTATTTGCTATAGTGTGGGGTTGGCACAGAAGGGCTCATAGCATGCATCTGTGCTGGTTCGGTGGAAGGGTGTATGACCTTCCTACTCGAAGGGACACTGCTCTTAATTTAACTTTTATGCACATAGATTTCTTTATAGTTTGAATTAGTCTTTTTCCAATGGTGATGGACTTGGAAGAAAAGCCAGTCTAGGAGCCACTAAGTGATCAGTTATAAAAAAAAATTCTTTATGATTATATTTATGCAATTTTGATCAAATCTCATAGTTTGGCCCCATTCTCTTCTGTGAGGCCTATTAGAACTCATTGCATCTTCTTTTGGGCATTACTTTGAACAATACCACGTGTATGCCAATCTCTGCATGACCTGATATTCCCTAGCAAGTTTAAGGCCGCAGCTTAAGTTCTGTGTTTATCTAATCTTAAATGGTAATAATTTTTTTCTCGGCTTCAGATGGAGTTTAGCTGGTCACATGGATGTGAGGGAGATTGACCTCAGAGCCAAACCATTTACTGAAAAGACGAGATAGCACTTCTGTTTTCCTTTCCTCCTGGCCAAGACTCCCTAAGAGCTTGGCAGGGCTTCTGTGCCTGTTTTATCTTGCTTATCAAGGTCTTAGAGAATAGAGCATAATTATTTTCTTATAGAGGATCTGGGGGAAGCAGAGGTATTTGTGTTTTTATGAAATTATGATGGATCTTGGAAGCATTCCTCAAAACAAGTATAAACAATTCAAGTTACCTATTTTAACATTTTGTTAAATTCAGAGTTTCTTTTGTATGGAAACAACAAAGATTTTGTCAGGACTCTTCAGATAGCTGGACAAGCCCTGGAAGGGTTGCCAAGAGGTGATTTCTGTCTGTATTCTAAATTTGAAAATGGTATTGAAACCAACTGACCTACCAGGGTTGCCCATTCGTGGAATGGCAATGGCAAAGATTGAAACAGGAGTTTTTAAAAATTATGTATTTCTGTAGGAACTGTGAAGACAGGGAGTCCATTTGGGGACAAGAATGCTTAGCTTTGCCATTGAATTGAAAACTTATTAATAAAGTAGGTCATTCGAACGCTGTATCCTTCCTCTTACTGTTAACCCTGATTCTCTCTTTAGCTCAGTGTGGTCAGGGAGAAAAAACAGCCACTCTAAGGTTCTGTTGCTTTCTCTTATCCATTGATTTGGAGAGTTTATATATTTAACAGTTAGAGAGTTTCTAATATATATCAGACCTTGTTAGATCTTAGGAGATTTTACAAAGGCAAATGAAATTCTTTGTCTGCAAGGAGCTCTCAGGCTAAAGTGGTGACAGTAGGTGGGGATAAGTAATCATCATGGTACCCTAGTTATACAGCCAGGAGATAGCAGAGGAAAACGAAGACTTCACACACACAGTAGGTGACAATTGACTTGGTCTGGAAGTTTTCATAGCAGTTCACAAGTGAAAAGCCGTATAATAGACAATGAAATTTAAGTTCCAAGAAAGCATAGATTTTTAGTAGTTTTATTCACTAATATAAACTCAGTGCGGAAAGCAGGGATTGGCATGTAGTAGGAAGTCAGTAATCGTTGAATGAATGAATGATTTCAAGGCAAAGGAAAGAACACAAACAAAGGTAAGAACCATGAAAGAGGGTGGCTGGGTGTTTAGGGGGTAAGACTATGAAAGATTTTAGGTCACATTTGGGAATTTGACCTGTATCCAGAGTGACATTTTTGAAATTAAAAAATCTGATCAAATCACAAGATTTCTTAAAACCCATGGAGGCCTTTGCATTGCCTTTAGGATAGATTCTAAACTCATAGAATGGCCCAGAAGTATCTATATTGACCACCTGCTTGGGGCTTTTTCTCCAGCCTCCCTGACCTGGCCACCCTTTTCTGATACACTGGTGCCTTCCTGCCCCCAGGTTCTTTGTATCTGCCAGAATGAGCCTCGCCTCCCTATTTAAACAACTAAATTTCTAAGTATATATCTGATCTCAGCTTAAATATCAGTTCTCATAGCCTGCCAGATCAGGGTGGGTTCCCATGCTATATGTTATCTGGCCTGATTTATTTTTGCCTTCACAGCACTTTAGATAATACATATTAATACAAAGGGTATTAATTTTTGTATATCTTTTCCCCTCCGTCTTCATCTACCTTTAAGACAGACAGATGGATGCACACACATGTGCACATGTACACAGGCATCCCTGCAACTTCCCATGAGGGAGGATCTTTGTGTGTCTTGTTCTTTCAGTGCCATATATTTACCAGGCTTGTGCTAACATGGAGGATTTAACAGTATATATGTACTGGATAAATGAATTATTAAATGGAAGAATCAAGTGACTTCTAAAAATCTTACCTTTGTTGTGATTGTTGTGATTTTTCTGGCCCATGGCTCTGGCATGTTAGGACATTGATTATAGATCTCTAGAGATTCTGGAATGCTATAATCAGAATGCAGTAGTTGCACATCATGGGGGCTGGGGTTGGATAGGAATCAGAGCAGACTGCATGTGTGTGTAGAGGTGTCTGTATGGAGGTTATGATGCATTGGGGTGGAATGGCATGTGGGCACAAAAGGGCAGCTGGAGAATGAGGAGCTTACTGGGAACGATTCTGATTTCCTCCACTTTTCACAAGAATCTGCCCAGTTTCCACTTGTCCTGGAGGCCAGTGCTCCAGAAACATGGACACTTCTAACACTGTAGCTTTGCAGGAGGATTTACATGGGAGACAGTCCTCAGAGTGGAGGCCTGGGAATTGGTTACTTTTATTGCTCTTTCTTCTACTGTCTTTTCAAATGTTATTATTTCAGCATCCCCCCCCAGTAACTGTGATGGGAACCATCTAGTCTAGCCTAATTCAAAATGAAATGTGACCATTCTTATTACTTAAAGCTGAGGAAAGGGCTGATTGACAAGCTGGAGGGCCTATTGCAGCCTCAGGCAGTGGCTCTCCAGATGATGAGATGCCTGTGGCTGTTGCAGCACTTGGACCTCTTTTGTCCACTATTTCATGAAAGGCTGTTTGTCCCTTGATTAGCACTTTAAAGAGAGCTTTTCTTTAGCTTGACTCAGATGTGGAATCAGATAGAAAAACACTGCTTTCCTGCATCCTCAAAGCTATGTTTGAAATTCTTTCCTGATAAGAAATGTTTGAACCAATTGGCTATGATTTAGCTAAACTTTTACAGGGGCCAGAGAGAACCTGGCAGCTTCCTAGATAAAAAAAATCTTAGAAGGGAGAAGCACAGCTTCCCTGAAAGAGATCAGATACTTCTTACCATGAGTGAATGTCTAAAAAGCTTAAGGAGAGTTTAGTCTGATTTGGAGGAACCCAGTGAAGACCTTGCAGCCAACTTGTGACTATTCAGCATCTCTCTTTTTGTGTGTGTGTGTGCCAGGTATCACATTGAGCACTTTTTCAAACTTGATTGTATTGAAATCTCCCAACAACTCTGGAAGGTAGATAGGATTGGCATCATTGCCTAGATGAGGATGCTGAGGCTCAGCTCACATGTTCAGAAAGAGGCAAAATAAGAGCAAGAAATGGGAATTTCAAGCTCCAGGCTTGGAGGTAAAATTTGAAGGAAGGTACTATAATTCTCTAAGGTTTGTTCAGTCAAGGACTAACAAGGTGTGTGGGGAAAGAATGGCAGTATACCAGTTGTTTACTTAGTATGATGAGTGCCTGCTGTGCTGCCAGACTCCAAGTCACAGCAGACCTAGTTCTTGATGTTAATTCACAATCCATTTGAAAAAGTACGATAAATACATGAAATAATTAGGTAATGATTAAATGGTAAGGTATGGTATAAATTTGTTGTTGTTGTTGTTGTTGTTACTGTTTGTTTGTTTGTTTGAGGCAGGGTCTCACTCTGTCGCCCAGGTTGGAGTGCAGTGATGCAGTCATGGTTCACTGCAGCCTTGACCTCCCAGGCTCAGTGATCCTCCTACCTCAGCCTCCCAAGTAGCTGGGACTACAGGTGCATGCTACCATTCCTGGCAAATTTTTGTATTTTTTATAGAGGTGGGATTTTGCCATGTTGCCCAGGCTGGTCTTGAACTCCTGAGCTCAAGTGATCTGCCCACCTCAGCCTCCCAAATTGCTGCAATTACAGGCACATGCGCCAGTGCGCCTGGCCAGTATGGGAAGCATTTTAGTTGCCATTAGATATCAAAGATGTGATTGAAGACAGAGTGGGTATAAAGGGGTTCATGGCTATACAGAGAATAGGGAGCAAGGACATTCCTGATGGGTGGAACAGTGTGAGAAGACATGGAGTGGTAGGAATGTGCTGGACACTAGAGGAAAGTGAGAGGTGAAAAGGGCTAGAGATACCTTTGGCTAGGGTCAATTGCCTTGTTGATTCCTCTTATGAATCCAATTGTAATTTCCACCAGCAGGACTAATAGCCAAAATGAAGGGGAGAGAGATAATTTTGCTTAGAAAATTATGTGAACCCCAAAGCTGCAGAGGTTTTTTTTTTTTTAAATGAAGCCTTTTCCACTTAAAAAAACTGTGACCACATGCCTAGCAGGGATCATTCTTTTAAATACAGCCTTAGCACAATGCAGAGGCTCAGCCCTGAGCTTAAATGCATTGTTTAGCCTCTAGTAACTGCATCCGATAAAGTCGTTGAAAATGAACCAGAGCTGCTTCCATTGATCTGTTTTTCAATTCTCTGTTGTTTGCTGGAAGAGCCTGATTTCACTTTGCCCAAAGTAAGTCATTTGAGTAATCGGCAAATCCGGTGGAACTCCCAAGTCATCACCTCTCAGGCTGGCTGCTTGATTCATAACCTTCAGATTGTCACCAGGCTTGCCAGCAACTCAGAGGCACACTCTTGTTTGTGCCAATGAACACAAAAGCAGAATGCATGCCTGCAGAAAGGGTATTGGATGATGGTAGGGTATACTGGGGACTGGCAACAGCCTGGAAGGAAAAAGCTTATTTTGATCAACAGATTGCTGTGTGGGCTCAGGAGGAGGGATGGTATAGTGGCTGAGAGCATGGGCTTTGGAGATTCACTTTCCAGGGAAAATGCTCAGCTCGCTGTTTACCACCTATGTGATTTTAGTGCCTTGCTTCACTCCGCTCTGAGCTCCCATTTTCTCATGTGGTTGTGAGGATTAAATGAAAGAATAACCTCTATTGAAGAACATTGGAGATATTGATAATCTCCGTGATCTAATGATCAAGAAACAGGCCACTTGCAGGGAAGAACTTCGGCCAACTAGAGCAGGGGTAGGCAGACTTCTTCTGTAAAGGGCCACACGGTAAAGATTTTAGGCTTTGCTGGCCACAGGGCTTTTGTTGCAACTACTCAATCCTTCTACCCTAGTGGGTGAAAACAGCCTTAGACAGTATGGAGACGATTGGGCGTCAGTGTGTTCCAATAAAACTTTATGAACACTGAATCTTGAATTTCATATAATTTTCACACACATGTCATAAAATACAATTCTTCACTTGCTTTTCCCCCCGCCATTTAAAATGTAAAAACAACTCTCAGCTTGTAGGCCATTCAAAACATAGAGCTGGCCAGACATGGCCCATGGGTTGTAATTTGACCCTGAACAAGAATGCCCATGGGGTTTTATCAATTGTAAATATATTAAAAATATCATTTGAATTTTTGACACAGTTTTTACATACTTCCCCTATCTATAAATTGCTTCACCAATTGCATTTCCTAATGAAGTGTTGAAAATATATTTCTTTATGAAATGGCTTAGAAGTTTCCTAATTTTTTTTTTCACTTTTTTTAAAATTATACTTTAAGTTCTAGGGTACATGTGCACAATGTGCAGGTTTGTTACATATGTATACTTGTGCCATATTGGTGTGCTGCACCCATCAACTCGTCAGCACCCATCAACTCGTCATTTGCATCAGGTATAACTCCCAATGCCATCCTATTGAAATCTCCCAACAACTCTGGAAGGTAGATAGGATTGGCATTGAAATGTGACCATTCTTATTACTTAAAGCTGAGGAAAGGGCTGATTGACAAGCTGGAGGGCCTATTGCAGCCTCAGGCAGTGGCTCTCCAGATG
>NW_012101809.1:6859056-6883138 GCF_000951045.1 Mandrillus leucophaeus
CACATCCTCTCCAGCACCTGTTGTTTCGTGACTTTTTAATGATTGCCATTCTAACTGGTGTGAGATGGTATCTCACTGTGGTTTTGATTTGCATTTCTCTGATGGCCAGTGATGATGAGCATTTTTTCATGTGCCTGTTGGCTGTATGCATGTCTTCTTTTGAGAAATGTCTGTTCATATCCTTTGCCCACTTTTTGATGGGGTTGCTTATTTTCTTTAAAAAAGTTTTATTGAGGTATAATTGGTATACACAAAATTGCACATATTTAATGTATACATTTTGATGAGTTTGGATGTATACGTACACCCATGACCATCACCACAATCGTGGTTACTAAACATATCCCACCACCTCCAAAAATTACCTTTTGTTCTTTTGTGAGTTTTTTTGGTAAGAACATATAACATGAGTTCTGTCCTCTTGATGTATTTTAAAGTGTACAATAATGTATTGCTAAATACAGGCACTATGTTGTACATCAGATTTCTGGAACTTACTCATCTTGCATAATTGGAACTTTATGCGCATTGAATAACTCTTCATTTTCCCCTCCTCCAGCTCCTGACAATTATTCTATTCTCTGCTTCTGTGAGTTTGACTATTTTAGATACCTTATGTAACTAGAATCATAAAGTATTTGTCCTTTGATAATTGGCTTTTTTCACCTAGCATAATGTCCTCTTAGTTCACCAATGTTGTCACAAATGGTACATTCAGCTTTTGTTAAAAAAAAAAAACAAAACACTCCTCATTTCTTATCAAAACCCCACATATAAGTCTCACCTCTTTCAGGAAGCCCAAGTTCTTTCTCATTTCCTTATATTGAATTCCTTTCATGGGGTTCACAGTGACTCACAGGTTTATCTTGCTTGGTGTGTACTTTTTCCAATGGAGCCAACATTTGCAATATCAGAAACATCTGGCAGCACTAAGTCCAACTCCCTATAGTCCAACATTGTGCTGAAGCTGCATGGCAACTGCCGACTTTGGACAGGGTATGCTGTTTCTGCCCCACCCCTCGCCTGGTGTACACATGTCATCTCCGGCTGTTCCATTTCACTCCTTGTTCATTGAAGTTGCCCTCCTGCTCTGGTAAGATTTTAAATTTGTGATTCACAATTTAGATTCTGTATCTGCAATTTCATAACTATATGATTGTCTTACAGGTTTTTGTTGAAATTTAAGAGATAAAAAATAATGCAAAGAATAATATTACAAAGCTTGTGTACCCGCCACCTGAAAATAATAAATATTAACCTGTTATCACTTTGATTCAGATTTTTAAATAAAATATACAGGAAATCCCAGATAGATTTGATAATAATGATATTTTCATTATTGTCCATCTCAGACTTACTATCCTTACTCCTTCCACAAACCCTTCTAGAATGTATGTTGACACCTTTAGCACTTATGTATTCACAGAAATATATGTGGTATCATTTTATATGTTTTTTAAATGTATAATTTATAAAAATAATATTCTTCTACACGATTTTTTCCCTCAATATTATCTATCTGGGGTCATATCCATCTGGTACAGGTACTTTTCGTGCTATATGGCATGTTGTCATGATATAAATATGCACAATTTATTTATCTATTTTCTTATCAATGGAAATTTAGGTTATTTCTAGCTATGTGCTCTTACAAACAGTATTACCACATCTTTATGTATACTTCCACATGCATACATGGAAGAAATTCTCTGAGCTGCAAGCCAGAAGTGGAATTGGTGAATCGTGGTGAATTGGCATTATCACAAATAATACACTCTTAATATGCACCAATAGTGCAATAATAATTCTTGCACTATTTTCTGATTGTTTTACATGTTGATTATCTTTGCAGATAGAATGCCAGGGCTTTTTATTTGTTCTGTAAGATTGAGGAGGCTTGCAACTGTGTCTTATTTATTATCCCCCATAGCACTGAACATAATTGTCCTCATGCGTAGGTGATGCTCAGCAAATATATGGTGAGTAAGTAATTCTATTGGCCTGGATGGCAAACTATTTAAGAGCAGGTACCGAACTTGATACTTTTTCTGATTCTTCTTATTTTTTGGTTCAGGAATTGACACAAAGTAGGAAACTGAGAAATGTCATGACATTTTAACGACATGAGAAAACACAGTGTCCCTCTTTCCCTTCCTCTCTTATAGCTCTTTTAATTTCCCCATCTTTCCTCCTGTCCAAATCCCATCTCAAATATCCATCTTCTCCCTTGTTTCCATCTCTTAGATTCTCTGTCATTGCTCAACTCCAGCCTCATCTTCTACAGATTCGCAGACCCCATTTTCTCACCCACAGTTGTGGACTTTAAACTTTCAAGCCCGTTAAAGGGATTTAGTTAGTTTTGAGAAAAGAATCAAAGTTGTTTGGACATAGGATGATTTCTTTTTGTTTATCTTAGAAATCATTTTCCTTTCTTTGTTTCTTCTCTTCCAATGCTTTTTAGTCTCTTTCTCGGTTTTCCTTCCACCATCCTCTTCCCCCCATACTTATTTTCAAGACTTTTAATCTTTGCCACTTTCCACCACCTTGCCAATCATTGTATTATGTAACTAACACAGGCTCCACTTGCAGGATTCTTGCTGTTGATCCCCTGCCTATTTCTATTAAAGTCTAGTTCATGTCTGGCCTTTGCTCAATGCAATTCGCCCTGTAGCCACTGACCTCCTTTACCACTAATCCCATCTACACCCTAATGGGAAAACAATCAGGTGTCATGGACACACACCAATAGCCAAGAATGTGGCCTGAATTTCTGGAGATCAGCAGCTGTTGTCTGCTGATGTCTGGTCTTACCACGACTATGCTCTTTCTGCTTTGATTTGAAATCTGTCCTCAGCAGCTTCCTTCATGGAGGGAGGGAAATGAGGAGGGGTTTTTGAGGCAGAGGCAAGAGGAGGCATGGGGAGCCAGGCCTTTCAGAGAGAACTGACCTCTTACAGGAACATTTAAAAGAGGATTCAGGAGTCCACATGAATCAAGTGTTGCTGTTACAAGAACATTTATTATTTCTTTACTCAACAATATATATTGATAGCCTATTACAAGGCAGGCACTGTTTTAAGAGTTCTAGAAGCTGGGCTAGGGCATAAACAAAATAGTCAAAGTCACTGTTAAGAAGTTTATATTTTAAAAGCCACTTCCATCCCCAGTAGAGGAAAGATCAATTTTGAATGAGGTTGACTTCAGCTCTGGCATTCATGGAATCAGTTCTATAATCCAATTCTGAGCTTTTTAAATGGTGGTGGTGCTGGTGGTGGTGGTGGTGGTGGTGGTGTGTATATCTGTGTAAAGAAAAGGAGAGAAAAGAAATGGGGGAGATAGATAGTGCTAAAGCCTAAGGGCTTCGGGGTACCTCTAACTTCCAACGATCCTAACCCTGGCTTCAGTTTGATTTTTGCTTATTGCCTAGTCTGAGAAAGAATAATATGCCAATGAATCAAAGGAACATCACAGAATATTAAAAGCGTTACCTCCAGTGAGGCTTTTATTTTCTTATCTACAGATTTTTTTAGTTTTCAAATTTTTCATGATGAGAGTGCATTATTTTTATAATGAGAAAAAGGGAACTCATTTATCAAAATGATAAATTTAAAATGACATTAAAAAAAATAATCTCCCAGATAATGAAAGGGAGGGGCTGCATTTGAGTTTATCCTGATGATGATGTGGGTCACTCTTTCTCTACCTTTGAAGTTGTGATCTGAAGGAAGAAAGAGCCTCAACTGTGTACCATCACTTCCCAGTGCTAACTAATGCCCTGACTAAATTAATACTAAATCATTTCAAATAAACATACTACTAGAACCCAGTAAGAGGTAAGAATGGAAAATAGACAAATTCTACTTGTAAAATAAAATTTCAGGAAATCACTAAATAGTGGCTTCTGATGAAACAGTTCTCTAAATAATTTCTTCAAGGTCATCTGGTTAATTTATGCTGCATTTGTAAGTTATTGTGTATTTTAAAAATTAATGAAAGATTTAATTATAGCAGGGTTGCCTGTGACCTTTTGTGAAATGACTTCATCATAAATCTGCAGGCATTTTAGAAGTGTTTTCCAGGTTTGTAATAATTTGCTCTCAAATTAATGACATCCAGCCAGTAAACGGAGTTGAGGCTGGGTGAAAGGATTGAGTCGGGATTTGTAGTTACCTAGCAATGGCTAATTCTGAGTCCTGGATGAAGGGGGCAGAGGAGATGGTGTATGACTCACCGGAATCCACAGCACGTTTAACTATTTGCTTAGAGGAATGAGAAATAAATCCAGTGTGTCAATAGGGAGAAGTTGCGTGTAGCCAGAGTGGGTCACTGGAGAGCAGTTGATTGCAGTTCATTTATCTATATGAATGTAGGGAAACCCCTGGACAGATGGGAGAATTTCTCCTCTTCCCTCACTTCTAGCAGGAGTTCTTCTTTATTTGTAAATTGAGGGCCTTTGCCTGGCCTCAGCTTGCTGGCTACCCATGAAACCCATTTTAGACTCTATCACCCTAGTATTTCCGACTTTCACCCACACAAGTAGCTCAATGAGCAGCATAGCTAAGCTGTCTCTGGATAGGAGTAGGCTCATTTCATCCTTGTCCCTGTCATTCTGATGATTCATTTGATCCAATAGAGTGAGGGGAAAGGCTGTGCAGGGGAATGCCACTTCTTAGCACATCAAAGAAGATCCTCTGTCTTAGAAGAAACTGGTAGCACACATCTGTAGTTACAGAGAGTGGCAGGCTGGAATTTGGAAAATGCAGAGCACACTTTAGACGCAGGAGCCTGGGAGAAAAGCCAGTGAAATCTGGAAAGTCAGTCTTGGCTGAAGCCTTTCCTAGTTAACTGCAGCCCTGGATGTGAATCACTTCTCTTCTCTGCATTCCTCAAGTTTTCGTGGTACTGCAGTCACATATGGCACACCATGACTCTGCCTGCAAGCTGAAAAAGTTTCCCATGAAGAGCAGTCAGCTTGGAAGAGAGAGCTGGCTGTCAGGAGACTTGGGTTCCAGTTCTTTATGTCCTTGAGCAGGCCTTAGTTTCCCCAGCTAGCATGTGAAGAGGGATGGTCAGAAGCTCATCCCTAAAGACCCCTCCAGCCCTGAAACTTTATAATTCTGTTTGTTCTTTTGTATACCTCAGGGATTCCCAACTGAAGACCAATAGCTCAGAGTCAAGTACATCATTCTTCATGCAGTAGATGCTTTAGACGTTGAGACAAATAGGGTCATAATTGGAACTTTCTAGATAACCTCTTCTCTGCAGATTTCTCCTTTTTTCCTCCAACTGTACTTTCACTTTTATATATTTCAAGGCATTTCTGCCTTTTACGCAAACAGGCTATTAGGAGCTGGAGGTAAGAGGATCCCATTGCCCATACTCCGGTGCGAAACTGTGCAGTTAAATGATTGCTAATGAGTCATGAAGGACTTAAAAAAGAGTAACAGGCCTGCTGAAAATGCACATTGCTGAGAATTGTTTTAGAATGATTGCTGCAAACACCTAAGTTTGACCCCTGGCTTCATCATTTACTTGCTGTGTAACCTTGTCAGATGAGTTATTTAACTTTTTTGAACCTCAGTTTCGTCACCTGTTAAATGGGAATAATACATAAAATGAGATGATCCATGCATAGAGGTTAGCATACCATCAGTGTTCAATAATTTCTCCCTAATGTAGGTAATATTAATTAGTATTATTATTTTTGAGATGGAGTCTCTCTTTGTTGCCTAGGCTGGAGTGCAGATCTCAGCTCACTGCAACCTCTGCCTCCTGGGTTCAAGTAATTCTCCTGCCTCAGCCTCCTGAGTGGCTGGGATTACAGGTGTGTGCCACAATACCAAGCTAATTTTTGTATTTTTGGTAGAGATGGGGTTTCACCATATTGGTCAGGATAGTCTCGAACTCCTGACCTTATGATCTGCCCGCCTCAGCCTCCCAAAGTGCTGGGATTTCAGGCGTGAGCCACCGCACCTGGCCTAGTAATATTATTATTGTTATTTGACTGAGATCTGCTCATCTACTGTTTGCAAAGTCTTATGGGTAGGGATAATGGGGATATAAAAGCATAAGGCACACTGTCTGCCCAAAAAAATAGTTAGACATCCAGCAAAGACAAAGTAAATAATCGTAGTATATAACTATACTAATAATTGTTTTAAATTATTAATTTGTTAATTTATAGCAATCACTATAAAATACAACTCAATATCGTGTTAGATACTGCTATTTTCCTCATTTTGCACATGAGGAAAGTAAGTTTAAAGTGTAAGGAACCCTCTGTAGTTCCAGGATTGGGAACATCTGGGCCATCTAATATGAACACTTTTGTGCTTAAGCACTTTATTCTTTCTACAGCCACTCAGACAATAAATATATGACAAGCACCTGTGATGCATAAGGCACAACTTATGTGAGTTGGCAAAGTTCTAAGAAGTTAAAATCTAGCAAAGAGAATAAGACACTTACGTGCATATACTATGATTTTTCATACATTTTGGAAGTGCTGTGGGTCACACCCAAAATACAGATAAAATGCTACGGAAATTCAAGGGAGAGTGATTTTATTTTCTTCTGAGGATGGAAAAGAAGCAAGGAGGAAAGATCAGGGAGGATATAATAGAAAAGTGGTATTTGAATTAGAACTAAAAGGAAAAACTTACCAAGAAAATATAATAATCTCAAAACCTGTATAGTTTTGTGGTTGTATAATATAAAGACTATAAAACATGCAAGGAGAAATGAAAGGTTTGCAATCATAGGAAAACATTTTGATAAACCTCACTTAGAAACCAATAGACCAAGTAGTCCAAAGGTTAGAATGATTTTGAATATTGAATAACATTATTAGAAAGCTTGATTTAAAGCAGCAGTCCCCAACATTTTTGGCACCAGGGACTGGTTTCATGGAAGACAGTTTTCCATGGATGAGGGTGCAGGTGGGGGGTGTTGATTTTGGGAAGAACCTGTTCCACCTCAGATCATCAGGCATTAGATTCTCATAGGGAATGTACAACCTAGATCCTTTGCATGTGCAGTTCACAGTAGGGTTCATGCTCCTATGAGAATCCAGTGCCACAGTTGACCTCACAGGAGACAGAGTTCAGGCAGTAATGCTCGCTCCCTGGCCACTCACTTCCTGCTGTGTGGTCCTGTTCCTAAACATTTAATATATTTTAACATATTAACCATACATTGAGCCAAATACAAAGTCTAGACTACTTTCAAAGAGCTGATTATCGTTGAAACCACATTCTCTTTAAATATTTGCAATTAAATTAGAGATTTTAAATAAAATGATGGTGATGAAAACAAAGAATAAAAACCTCACAGTTTTTCATATTCTATATGACTTCCATGCCCATACTCACATTAATAAATTTATATGCCTTTGAAAAGAAAAAGGAAGAAACCTCATATATTTGGAAAGAAAACCATGAGTTCTTTATGATTCATTTTGTTTCTTAAAGAGGAAATAAGGATGGTCTCTAGGAAATATTTAGATTTGAAAAGCTTTTCTCCTGCCCCTTTTATCCCCCAACCAAAACCTACTATCTATATTTTGACTTAAGGCTTACAGAAGGAGTAGGAGTTGGACAAGACAAGGTGTGGGGTAAGCCATCACAAGCAGAGGAAAAGCAGGTTGAGGACTGGGTCTCTTGATGCAGAGGCTTCTAGCCTGAAGACTGGCAGTCCAGTCAAGGCAGTAACAGAAGGAAGAAACTCAGGAAGGGGCTGGCAGAGTTGGCTTTGCCCTGCTCTGTTTCTGAAGATGTTATTCCAGCAGATGGAAATGGGACAGTTGGTGGTTAGAAGAACTCGAGTTGCAGGTACTGGAGTCTCTGAGGACAGAAAAGAAGGACATCCCAGTTGTGAGTCAATGGCAATACGATATTATCTTAGTTGAGTTTGATCAAAGATGCACTCATTAGTCAGCCTGCAGTGAAGTCCACTAATATAACTCCCACAGTGCTGTTCTTCCTTTTCAATGTTTTCTAGTGACTTCCTAGGAACAAATTCTTATTCTTTCTTGAAGGATTGTGGTCAACCATTCTCTTCTTAAAACTTCTCTCAGCTTTCATAACTATGCATAAACGTTGGCATAATTGGGAGGCTAAAAAAGACTCAAATGACTATGCAGGGGAGAGTCAGGTAACCCAGGGCTGCTCTCCTATAAAGAGGAAAACATCTTTACAGAGCCTAGTCCTCTAATTACATTTAGTGTGGCATTCTTTCCACCTAAATTATAGCAATTATATACAGAGATCCCCTTTGAAATCATTTAATTAATGAGTAGCTAACCCTCTCTGTGTATAGAATTCTAATGAAATCTTATTTTTGTGAACCGCCTCCCTCCCTCAAATTAATTATTCCCCTTCCTGAAAGGCTTACTCAGGTCTGAATGGTGGATTAAAGGAGGTGGGTTATTTAGGGTCCCAGTAAATCATATTTGTTTGTGGAAATCCTAGCACAGTCCAGGGTGACAAGGGACAGAGCATTTGCTGCAATTTCTTGTCTGAGATTGTTTCTGTCCTTCTATATTCCAAATGATACACAACTCAGCCACATTCTTTGACCCAGAAATAAGGGCAGATGAAGCTATTACCTCAATTTTGGAAGAAGTGAATGATTTTGTTAGATTAATTCTATCATTAATCAACCCAGAACTATTTATTAAGCATCTGTTATATGAAAGAAATGCCAGTGCAGACAAAGATGAATGACTGTAATAGATAAATCCTTTGTGTATAGGGTTACCAGGAGATGGATAGCTTGTATACTTTGAGGTAGACGTGGGGATTGAAAGAAAATAAACTCTTAGAAATGGTCTCGAAAGGGCCACATTCCGTGTAGGCTATTTCTGCAACTCATTCTTTGAACACGTGTCACTGATTTCAAATAATCTTTTATTAAAAAAGATGAATCCTTGAGAGATGAAGTGATTTGCTCAAGGTCACCTAATTAATTTTATGGCAGACCATGTCTAAGAAAAGCCAAGTCTTCTATTTCCCTGCCCAGTACTCTTGCGACCTTGCCCAGACCACCCATATGTTAACAACAATTCAAGAGCACAGGAGGACCATCTGTAACCAGAGTCATGTTAGCAGTGTAGGCATTTAGAATCAGAGGAGTTTTAGAAAAAGACAGAGATGGCCTCTTAGGTTTGTAGAGTCCAAGAAGAAGGTGAATCTTGAGTGGTTGTCAAAAACTCCCATGAAAAATCCAGTTGGCAAGGTAAAAGGAAAGAGAAAAACGGGAGTTATAAATTTTAATTGATTTTTTTTTTTCTGAAAATCTATATAGTGAGAAATAGCATAGAGAATTCATTTGTTTTGTTCCTGTGGTTGGGAGCAACTTCCTCAGGAAACCAAAGGGTAGGCTACCTGTTTCCAAGCGGTCATCTATATTTATATATGAGGTGTTCACTTTCTCCAAGGCTCAATAGGAAGATGTCAAATAAAAAAAGAAAGTCATCTCTACTAAAAATACAAAAAATTAGCCGGGCATGGTTGCGGGCGGCTGTAGTCCCAGCTACTAGGGAGGCTGAGACAGGAGAATGGTCTGAACCTGGCAGGTGGAGCTTGCAGTGAGCCGAGATGGTGCCACTGCACTCCAGCAACCTGGGCAAGAGTGCGAGACTCTGTCTCAAAAAAAAAAAAAAAATAGAAAAAATAAAATAAAAAAGGAAGTCCCAACATATGAAGTTAGTAAGTACCTTGAAAAAGGGACTTTGAGCCAAGCCTATTGAAAGTCCTTGATGAGAAAGTCCTTGGATGAGTCTATGAGGATTCCAACAGTAAAAATGATGATGATGGTAATAAACATTTGTTGTCTATTGTGATTTTCAAAATTTTCACCCACATTATCTCACATGATGGGGGTTTGATTATGTTGGTGAAAATATGCTTTGAGTTTTAAAAGGGGGCTAGGAATGGGTTTCTGAAAAAAGATGTCAAAATAGTTTATCTTGGTAATTGCAGGGAAGTGGGATTTAATAACAGTGGGTTTGGCCATACTAAGAATTAGTTTCTCTTTCCCAAAGACCTAAGAATGAAATTCCACGCTCTAGAATTACCTTGTTTTTTTCTGTTGGCATTCAATGATCAATTAGCCATTCTTTTTTAAGCAGCTACTGTTGATAGGTTCCATAGGATACAAAGAAGTACTAAAAGTATCTCCAGCCTTAAGAAGCTTTTTAATTAGTTGACAAAAATTTCACCAAAAGTACAGGAAATTTCTGAAATTCTGGATTGGTGGTCTAGAGAAGTTGTTCTCAAAATACAGTCCTGGGGCCAGCAACATCAGCATCGCCTGGGACTTATTAGAAATTCAAATACTTAGGTACCTCAGATGCACTAATAAGAAACTCGGGGAGTGAGACATTCTATGTTTAACAAGCCCTGTAGATGATTCTGATGTAGATGTTGGAGAACCTCTGGTCTAGAGACAACAGGACCATTTGAGCTTCTGAAGAAAGAGCTCAGTGTTGCCAGAGGAATCACAGGGGACTTTTTGAAATAAGTATCGCCCGATTTGAGAATTATAGTATCTTTTAAAGATGCTCCATGCCTTTGGTTCTTCCATCTTAGCCATCTCTTGGGCTTTAATATTCCAATGATACGTGAACCACTTTGTACCCTCCGTAAAAGTACCACACGTATGAGGAGTGTGCTGTACCTATTTTGCTGGTAACAGGCTCTCCTTAAGAGGAGTATTTCCAGCAGATGGGAAACCTTTTTTCTGGAAATTGATTATTTTCAAAATTATTATTATCAATTAGAAGCAGTCTAGACTTTCTCTTTTCCTAATTCAGGGTCAAGAGGACCTTCTCGGTGTTTATCACTCCAAAGTGATGGACATGGTTTACGATGACGCCCACTTCAATTTCTCTGTTGGTTTCTTACTTCCACAGATCTTGTTGTAAATTTTAACATCTGTTCCTTGAGTATTCTTGAAAAGAGAAGAAAAATATTTGAATTAGTTATTAATTTCATCCCCTGCTTATTTTGTTATGTTTCTGTCATTTCTTCAGCTTCCATAGGCTCTAATCAGAAGAGCAATGAATTAATGTGATATTGAACAGAATTAGGGAAGCTGGGTCTATACAAAAGAGACCATGTGTCTGAGTCATTTATGCCCCATAGGAAAGGACCCACAATGAACTTTGCTCTTCCCAGAGCTGACAATGGGTGGATTGGTGGGGAATACATTAATGTCTGAAAGTTGCCAGGGGGTTTTACCCCACTGATCTTATTTGGGGCCCATCGAGAAAATGAGCAAAGCTCATAATCCTACCAGTGTTTAAGTGATTAAAATTTTGCATCTGATACACGAAAGTGACTTCAAAGGAGAGCAGACTAGCACACTCCTGAGTGAACATATTAGTGTGTCAGTTTATAGTTTGGGGAAAGACCTGGGAAACACAATATAAGGAAATCTGGGAAAGAAGCCAAAGAAATGTACATGAAAGGAATGTACCTGTGAGGACTGCAAAACAGAACAATCTGAACAAGTCTGTAAGTCCTGACTGAGCACCTATTCTTGTATTCTGTCCTGAAATGAGCACTCTGAGATCAGTAATGGATAGCTCAAAGAGTTGGAAAGACCACGAACATGGACATTCTTAGAGGCTTGGGGTCAGTTAGGCTGTACACGTGGATGATGCTTGCATGCTCCCGTATCTGCCCTGGGAATTGATCAAGCCTGAGCTTGAAGTTTTATGCTTGCTAACTTTTGAGCATCTCTTGTTCCTGTTGTTAAAACCTTTGTCTGTTAGAAAGTTCCCTCACAGGCTTGGTGTGGTGGCTCACACCTGTAATCCCAGCACTTTCGGAGGCTGAGGCGGGCAGATCCCCAGAGTTCGGGAGTTCAAGACCAGCCTGACCAACATGGAGAAACACTGTCTCTACTAAAAAAAGTACAAAATTAGCCAGGTGTGGTGGCGTATGCCTGTAATCCCAGCTACTCGGGAGGCTGAGGCAGGAGAATTGCTTGGAACAGGAAGGTGGAGGTTGTGGTGAGCCGAGATTGCACCATTGCACTCCAGTCTGGGCAACAAGAGTGAAACTCTGTTAAAAAAAAAAAAGAAAAAAAAAAAAAAGAAGAAGAAGAAGAAAGTTCTCTCACATTTTATAAACTTTCACACTTTTATTTTTGGTTATTTTTTACATGCAAGAGAGCTCCCTAGAATATCCACCTGCTGCTCTTCCCTCACTGCACTTTCCTATGTCACGTCCAGGTTAAGCAGCCTTAGTTCTTACACCACATTTTGGGTAGATGAAAGTGGTCTTGGATCATATTGCCACCTGTATTAGTCTTCTGTGGCTGTTGTAACAAATTTAGTGGCTTAAAAGAACAGACATTTATTCTCTTGTAGTTCTGGAGTTTAGAGTCCACAATCAAAAGGTCAACAGGCCTCTACTACCCCTGGGGCTGTAGCGGAGAATTCATTCTTTGCTTCTTCCATCTTCCTGAAGTTCCAGGTGTTCTTTGGCTTGGGCTGCATAACTCCAATTTTGGCATCTGTCTGCACATGGCCTTCTGCCCACTGCATGCTACTCATCTTTGTGTCTTTTATTGGATTTAGAGCCCACCCTGATAATCCAAGATGATCTCAACTCAAGACCCTTGATTTACAAGTGCAAAGATGCTTTTCCCACATAAGGTCACATGCACAGTTCCAGGGAATAGGAAGTGGTCATATCTTATTGCAGGTCACCGTTCAATGCAGTGCACCATCTTAATCACTCTCTTCTTCAGTGGTCCTCAAACTTTAGGAATTATGAACCCCTATGAATAATCTGACAAAATATATGTGATTTTTATTTATAGATAAATACATACATGCTGATAAGCACATTTTTGTTTGTTTAAAATTTAAGCAGAGGCATACTTCACCACCACTACCAAAGCCCAAACATGTACCGTAGATTCAGACACTCAGTCTATGTTCTTCTTGAATGGTAGCAGCCAAAAGCAACCACAATTTACCTGGTGATCTAGTTAGTGTAGAAAAGACCAGGTTATCTTTGGTTCTAGATAATACATCTAATTCTGTTACTGCATTTCAAGATCACGTTAAATATTTTATGTCTCCCTGAAGTATTCACATTGTGTATGGAAACTCTTAAGCTGCTATTATTATTACTATTAAACCTGAAAATTACCAAGCCCCATTTCGTTTATCCATTACTTATACAATTACCATGGAAAGGATCTAGCTAACATTTCTCTGGGTTACATCACACCTTATTAAGTTGAGCCTATCTTTAGTCTGTCACAACCTTATTGAGTCTTGCTTCTGCCATCGAGCATATTGAGTGCTTCCTCCAGCTTTATGTCGTCAAAAAATTCAATTTCCAATGATGACCATTATTTTCGTGTCTTCAAGTCATTAATAAAAATGATGAACAAGAAAGAGCAGACAACAGAACCCTGCAGCGGACTACTCACACCTCCCTCTTGGTTGATTTTAATGTCTTAATTAAGTACTGTTCAGCCACATAATTTTACCAAGTACCTGGCTCATATTTTCTCAATCTTTTTGTTAAGATTCCTATGACAGACCCTGTTAAATGCCATGCTGGTATCCAGGCAAATCATGTGCTTCACATTTTCCTCTCCTGTTTGCCTAGTAACCTTTTCATAGAAAGGAATGTGGTTAATCTGACATGATGTCTTTTGTAATCCAGGAAGTAAATTTAAACTATTTGGAGTCAGCAGAAATATTTGGTTTAGCGTCATTAACATACTGCACTAGGAGTATTCCAGTCAGGGAAGACTTACTGGTGGAAGTGGCATCTGAATGCGACAGTTTTGAAGGCTCGATAGAGATAAAAAAAGATATCTGTCAAGGTCTCCTCCCACTGTTTTTTTGTTTGTTTGTTTGTTTCATTTTCCCTTGATGAGCTTATCAGTTTAACTGTCCTCTCTTCAAACAAGCAAAAATGTTTGATAAGAGAGAACTGTTTTGTTAAAGATTTAAGATGGATTGACCTCTATGTAAAATGAATCCAGAGCTAAGAAATGGAAATAATTTAGTGGATGACCTGGCATCGATGAATTGGATTTGGAAACCACTGGATTTAGCAAGAATACAAGAGAGCAGAGAGAACCCAGGGAGAGGGAGTTAGGTTTGCTTTGCTCCACAGTGTCAGCTGCCTATGGCAGGTATTCTAGGCTCAGAGCTTCTGCTACCCCATGCTGAGCTTAGATCCATACAAAACCCATGTAGTTTTACTAAAGGAGAGATCCTGTCTCTCTTTCAAAGTCTGCTTAATTTTCTTTTAGATAAGGCTCTAAAAGGTTTTATTTAACTTTTATCTGAAGCACATTCAAAATTGATCCTGAGATGTATTGTAAATTGGATGATCTACAAAAACAACTCTGTATTCTTTTTCATTTCACAAGTTTTGTCAGCCTCTACCTTTCCCATAAGCATCCTCATCTTTTAGAGAGCATAAGAAAATGACCCAGGAAGAGAGTTAATCTTGTAGATGTCACCATAACAGTAGCTGAACTTGGGCAGAGGAGAATCCAGGGCTGGTAGTGTGATTAAGTCTTGCTGAAATGGAAGCCATCCAATTCCTTGAAAGACTTCAGTTGTTTTAAGTTTGCAGCATGATCGGTCTCCCCTTTACATCACTATGATAGATGTCTTGCATTGTAATTGCAAGACATGCCACCCGAGTAGAGTATGGATGATCAGTCTTTTTTTTCCTATTTTTCTAGAAACAATTGATCATTCATATTTATAGGGCAATCAACTGCTGGGCTTTGAAAAGGTCAGTATTGATTATCTAAGTCACAGATGGTGTGCTTCTTTACTATACATAAATATGAGTTCCTTTTATGAGTCTGCTGTGATTTTTTTTTTTTTTTCTTTTCAGGGAAGGAGGAGGGAGGGTAGGTATTTATGTGCATTAAACAGTGGGAATTTCAACTAACACACTTAAATTCAACCAGGACTTTGCAGTTAGCAAAGTTGTGCTTTAAATTAGCAAATTCACTCCTTCTACCCCAACATACATATGTACAATCCACTTTACAGATGAGGAAACTGAGTCCCTGTCAGTGGACATGGGTAGGTAAAATGCCAGTGCTTGCATTAAGGAGAAATGGGAAGACTGTTTATCTAAATCTGAACAAGGATTTTATATGGGTGGTGAGTTTGGGACTACCAATTCCAATTTTTTTCTTTGCTGGGCTTTCTATATTTTAAATGCTTCCTGTAATAGACATATATTACTTTTGCAATTTAAAACATAGTTGATTTAAAACCCATGTGAATGACATGCCAGTTGGTTGAGTTGTATGGATAGTGGGCTTTCTCCTCAATGGCCCTCAAGGAGCTCACTTTGGAAGAACAACTAAAGTCCAGGCTGCAGTGAATGTCTATCTCCTTCCCAGTTTCTGTGCATTAGTGACTGACTATGGGACCTTCTCCATTTGTCTCTCCCACTCCTCCCCTAAACGCTTAGAGTTTTTGGCCACTTCAGCCTCCGCTCCGAATGGCAATTGGTGAAAGTGGACTACAAATCTATCTTCAGCCGGCATTGCACCAAGGAGGACTATCAGACCTGGCACCTGCTCAATCAGGTACACCCCAGGGAGGTGGACTGCTGGCTTCTAGGAGGAGGAGCTAGTGCAAGCCTGGTTGGGTCTTATCTGAGCCTTCCTGTTTAGGGGAGGAAGGTACTGGGTCATCTGAGTTTGTGGGGGTGGATTTGAAGAAAAGGGTGAAACACACTTAGGTCCAGTAGGGCCGGATGACATTTAGGAACCATCTCGCACCCTGGGATCCTATCTACTAATTGAAATCACTGAGCTGCCTGGGGGAAAGGTGATGATGATAACCTAGGGTTTTAGCTCTATCCATGGAGAAATGAGCTTTTTACAGCTAGAAGGCCTCCAAGAGTTGCTCATTTCATCTGTCAATGTGGAGGGCGAGAGCATTTCTCAGACTAGCCTGAAATGAGGGCCCCAGAGCACTGGGAACAGGTCCACTGAGAAAGGGTTTCGGGGTGAGTAGGTATAGCAATGGTAGATTTTTACTGCTGTGAGAAATAAGCAGGCTTCTGCATTCTTCAGAACCACTGGGTTCTTGTAATTTGTATCAACTTCTCCTTTCTTTGTCCTTGACTGGGAATTAGGATTTGGGCATGGTCGTTTATCATAGAGAGGGAACATTTTGGGTCAACTTCAATTTCCCTCTGAAGATGATGTGAAAAATGTGCCAGAAATGGGCTCCTTTCCACTAGAATTGCTACTGAAGCCATTTGGGCAAATGCCTGGTGGTCTGCAAAGATGCCTGGAGTCCTTACATTCTTCATGGAGGTGGAGCAGAAACAGGATGATGTAGACATCACTGGCTTGGGTGGGTGGAGGGTAGAAGTGGGCCCACCTCCCATAATGTTCCTTTTATGTAGTAGTAAAAGGTTAGCACTTTTATTCTTGAAACTCCTGGATCATTACTGAGAATGAGACTGCTACATAAAGTACCTAAATGAGAATGAACAGGCTAATGCTTCTTGTTGACAACTGGTTTATTTCACCACCTTTTTGTTTTTCTGTCTCTCTCACTATGGAATTTCTCTCTAAGGGAGAGCCTTGTGTCATGGGAGAAAGGAAAATATTCAAGAAACGTAAGCCAGGAGCTCAGTGTGCCCTGGGCCGAGACCACTCAGGATCAGTGGTCTCAGAACCCTGTGTCTGTGCCAACTGGGACTTCGAGTGGTGAGTTGTTTGGCATTTTATTACCAATTCCAACCAGGTCTTCACCTGTCTGTGGGGTGGGGTGGGGTGAAGATAAAGTTAGGAGAGGAAGCATGACACAGAGATGCGAGGTGTATCTGCTGGCCTGTGGGCCCAACCATCCTAGTTACTGGGCCAGATGGGAAGTCTGCATCCCTGGAAGGAGGACAGGCTGAGGCATTTTCACAGAGAGGGTCACTGCTCCATCAGAGCAGCATCTCCAGGGGGTGCTTCTCATCTGCAGTGAGCAGCTGTGTTGGAAAGTACTGGAGAAGTTGGGCCGGGCACTGACAGAGGTTAGAGAACTACTGCCTTGCTGTTGCCTCCAGCCACATGCACTCTGTGCTCTTCCACGTGACCTCTCTCTTATTTCCTTTTTCTCCCCCTAATAACAGCAACAGAGAACAACTTTAAATCACACTTAATGAAATTCAAATCTCACCTATAGACAGTTTTCCAAATATTTACCTCTAGCCCTGGCCTCCCCCTTCTCTTGGTTGGACACATATGTGTCTGGCTATCTACTCAGCATTCATCTCCTCTTGATTCACTACCAGGGATATCAGACTTAAGGCAGCCAAAGCAAAGCTTTTCTTGAATCCCCCTCATTGGAAGGAGTCCCTTGCCCAGTTTTTCCTACTGCAATAAAACACACAGCTATCCACTCAGTTGCCAGAAGGGCTTGGTTTCTCCTTTTCTTTCACTGTCAGATCCAGGCCATCTGCAAGTCCTTGCAGTTTCTACCTCCAAAACACATTCTAACTCAAAGCACTTCTTTCCATCTCGCAGCTGTCGGTATCACTCCAGGAATCGAACTCTCTCCACATCTACCCTTGCCACTTAAAATTCATTCTCCTCACAGCAACTGAGATGGTATTCTAAAAACTCAAACCATATCTTATCACTACTACACTTAAAATACTCCAGTATCTTCCCCCTCGCTTAAAATACAATCTGATCTTCTTTCCTTAGCTTCCTCCATTGTGGGTGATTTGGCCCTGCAATTACTTTCATGTCTAAATCCTTACTGTTCTTACCGTATTCACTGTATTGCAACCACATTACCATCTCCTGCACCTTCATTAATCCTGGCTCATTCCTAGCAGAGGGAGCAGAAAATGCAAGAATTTCTTCCACATCTTAGCATGACCAGCACCTTTGGGTCACTCATGTCTCAGCAAAAATATCAGCTTCTCAGAAATACCTTCTGAGACCACCTAATCTCACCTATACCCTGGCACAGTCTAGCATATCCCTGTTTTGTTGTCTCCTTAGTATTAATTGCCATACAAAATGAACATGTTTTTGATTGTTCTACTATCACCTATCCTTCTCCAGTAGAATGTAAGTGCTATGAATGCAGGAGTTTTAGACTTCCCCTGTGTCTGCATCCACAGTGCCTGGCCCGTGGTAAACATTCAATAAATAGTTGTAGCATGTTTCTGAACATCATTCCTTTTAGGAGGGTCAGAAACCTCCCCAATTCTGGGAATGGGTACATAGGACTCTGATCCCAGCTGGATGAATTCTTCCTCTGCATCACAATAAAAAGCTAAAGTTCAATATGAATATTTTGGTAGCCCATCCCAGCTTTGTCTTTGTTAAAAGACAAAACTAAGGACTTGGGCATTGGCCTTTAAACTTGGGAGGGGCAGGGCAATGATAGAGCTGCATTTGGGCTTCTCTGGCATCAAAAAGCCAGAGTAAGTCCAAGTGGGCACAGAGCAGCTGCCCCTGAATGACAGCCTCACTCCTTCCAGCCTCATTTAATCCAGCTGGTTTTTAAGCTTGATTTGTACTAGAAACTATCCTTTGTTTCCCACTTTCTGCTAAGAATATACCTGGAAGCCAGAGGAGTGACTCTGACTGCTCT
This sequence comes from Mandrillus leucophaeus, assembly GCF_000951045.1. NCBI lineage: Eukaryota > Metazoa > Chordata > Mammalia > Primates > Cercopithecidae > Mandrillus > Mandrillus leucophaeus. Next base: position 6,877,682 of record NW_012101809.1, read on the forward strand.
CCACCTGTTCTTCATCCTTAAACTCATACCTGGGAAAGCGTGGCTTCAGTGAAAGTCATGAAAATGAGACATGCTAAATGGAATTTAAATTTTACTAGCAGGGTCCTTTCTGTGACCATTTTGAGCCCTTGGGAACAAAGTATATTTTCACATAGTGAAAAATATTTTCAATTATTAATCACAATTAAGCAAAAATAGTCATAGCAATGAGTGCAGTAGGCCACTCAAAATTATGGCTTGTGACATATTGATGTCAACCTGAATATTCAGAATATTAATTTCAGGCTTCCTTATGTCCTTCTGCAGACTAACTCCATTGAGGCATACTGTCTTTGAATTTGTCATGGTACATATTCTCCTGTGTCTCTGTGTGCCATAATAGACCCTCACCCATTGCTGGGTAGCATCACAAGTGAGAAGAAATAAGAACTGTAAAATATTTTCTCATCAGTAATTCCAGTAACATTTACTGGTCTGGGCAAAAATTCTAGCACTGATAGTCACAGTTTTTGACCTTGGCAAATTTTCTTAATCTTTGTGACTTCATCTCTCCAGCTGCAAAATAAAAATACATAACATCTACCTCACTGGATCCTAAGGAAGAATGAATGAATTAATATATTAATATACATCATTAATATAGATAAGGCATTTATCCTACTGACGTACAACGTAGAAATGCAACATAAGCTAGCTATTGCTGCTACTGTTGCTGCTATTGTTATTCTTATACCCTAGGGTTAAGTGGTCCCTATGGCATTTTTGCAAGTAAACCAAAGTTTATACATCCAAATAAGCACTGTTTTCAGAGTAGTATCTTGGGGTCGTATCCATTTAGTTAGATACTGGTGGCATTGCTCAAAGTATTTTTGAACCTTCTTTAGGGAGTGCTGTCAGAATGCAACTATAAGTAAAGCATGGTGGGAGAGGTGAAGGGGAGCCTTTACCAGGCCTTCTGTGGGTCTCATACTTGCACTGGTAGAGGTACTATGTGGATCCAAGACCGTGTAATGTCAGGATCTTTATCATTGCCATTTTAATGAGAAGAAACATCTTGGATATAGGTTACTTGATCGAAGTTACATCCCTGGGAGAAAATGAGCCCGGGTTCAAGTGCAGATCTAGTTAAATTCACATTCTCTCCTCCACACCCTGCCATTTCTCAAGAAATCAAACAAGTCTTTATTATTTTAGATTCATTTTGCTTCAGAAAAAAAAATAGAGTTTCCAAGTTTAGTTACTCTAAAATTAAAATTCATCCCCAAATGACTTGGGTTTACTGCTGTTGATGAAATATAAGGTAGAATATTTCCTTAACACTAAAACAATTTCCGTTGAAGTAGTTTTGACCATTGGTACTAGAATCATAATAGGTGTATGGTCTTCAAAAATATTTTATAGAATTTTTTTTGACATATAAGGTGGTGTATGTTTGCATTTCTGTAGCCAATCACACCTCATATTAAAAATAATATAGAAGAGCCACCTGAGTAGAGTGGAGAAGTAGACAAGGCTTGATGCTGGGTTTGTGGTCATAATCTCAGAACACACACACACACACAAAATCACATGGCCTATAAAGTTTTTTTTTTTACTACTACTGAGTAGGGGTGAAGTTGTTTTTGATTACTGAAATTTCTGAATTATTTACAGTGATTTTTGGGGGGACAATGAGACTGAATATTTGAAATTGTCTTCTTATTTTTAAGTTAACTTTAATAAGCATAGTGATTGGTTAAAAGATACAGTTTTTCCATCAAATACATTTTGTCTGTTTGCTGGTCTTTAATGCTAATGCAGAAATCAGCATATGGCCTATAGCCTTGTCCCCTTCTCAGTGGTCCTCTCTAGCAGGAAGTATTATTAGCAAAGGCATCTGAAATGCCCAGTGCACTTAGTACCAGTGATTATCATGCACAGTCCATTTAAATGTTTCCCTAGGCCAAATCAGGGCAGGTTCATTTGACTGATCTAGGAAGAGTTCAAGCCTCAGAGACAGTAGAGAGAGGGTATCACCTAGTTCAATCAGTTTGGGAGGGAAGAGTAAAGACTGGGGAGGATGGATTAAATGTCTTCACATTGGTGGAAGAATTGAGGAGTGCAACCTGGATTCACAGAGGGAAGATATCTTCTACCTCTGTCCCTCTTCTGCAAGAAAAGAGGAGGTTTTCTAGATTCTCAGAAGCATTTATTTGTAGCAAAACATTCACTTCCACAACTTTCTCCAGAGCGAGTATCAGTAATAAGTATGAATTCTGCATAAAGATCGATGTTTCAGCATAAGAGCTTCATAAATCCGCCAGCCTCAAGCGTACCCTAGAGAGCCACTTTGCAGCAACCTCCATCATGGCGCTGGATAAGGACCAGGAACAAATCCTTATTGAGAGTAAAGGTTATTAGAGACCATCAGGTAGCCAGAAAAGGTGCACGAGCAGGCTCCTCTACAGTCAAAGGAGGGCTCTTGAGAGGCAGTAGCCCTCCAGGAGACCTGAATTCACTTGTTCAGTAAGAAACCAGGTTGAACCAGAGATTATTATGCCCAGGAGTTCTTTTCTTTCACTCATTCACCTAACTTCTCTCTCAACAAAAACTTTTACTGAGCACCTACTATGTAGCAGATGTTTTAGTCTTTGAGGTGAATTATCTTAATCTTCTCAATGAACTCCCAGAAGGAGAGTCTGCTATTATAGACATTTTACAGATAAAGGAATGGAACAGAGAGATGTTAAGTAATTCACTCAGGATAATATTATTCTGACTTCAGAGTCCTGAGTCTTACTATGTTTTACAGGCTACCTCCATGTCCCATACGGCACTACGTCCACAAAGCAAGTTTATCGAGTGGTGATGTAGAAGACAGGGGAGGAGATTTGGGGGTGTCACAGCACATACATTCAGATGTATCCGAAGTACATTAATCTAGTGGCTCCCCAGAGTAAGCTTGAGTACTCTGCGTATGGAGCACGAGCAAGGATGTGTTTCCACAGTGGATAAGTCAGAGGATAAACAAGACAATAAACAATGTATACAAAAGAGTTATTGCACTAAAAGAAGGAATAGCAGAAAATAATGAGTATAATGCTGAATTTTATTGTCCAAAGTTATCATAGTCACATGTGGTTATTTGCATTAAAAGGAAATAAAAAATGTTATTTCTTCATTGCACTAGTTAGGGGCTACCATATTAGCTTAATATAAAATATTTCTCTTATAATAGAAAGTTCTATTGAACAGCACTAGTTCTGACTGTATATGCTATAGATACACAAAACAAAGAGAACAAAAAGATCACTGTGGACTGAAGTAATCATGGAAGGCTTCCTGCAGGAGGTGGCGATGGGACTATGTAGACTTCCTGCTGAGGAAGAAAAGAAAAATAGGCAGTACTTCAAAGAAATAAATAAGAGACTGAGAAAACAGGAAGAAAACATAAACCTAAAGAAAACATATATAAGAAGGTTGTTGGTGAGTAAAGGGATAAGGCAGATGGACAGCATGGAATTAAATTAGGAGAAATATTTGAGGAATGATTGTTGGATTTTCCAAGCAATTTCTGAAATGCTTTGGATATAATTATAATCTTTCTTTACGGCTGTATTTGGGCTTATGTCTTAGCTAAATGATGATGTTAATGATTAATCCATTGTTTTTGTTGCTCTTGAGCCTGCTTGTGTTTGTTGAGTGCTCAGCCCATGCCTACCAAGAACCTCTATCTGCCTAATCCCAAACCTACCATGCTATCCTGCCTGCTAAAGTGGAACAGGGTGCCTGTAGATCACTAGCACTGGAATCTCAACTGGCAGATGGGAGGATGGAGAAATGGGAATCAGGGAGGCTGTGATATGGCTGTGAGTGGTCTGAGAGCCCCTGCAGCTTGTCTAGAAGAGACCATGACTCCTTGGTTGGCTCCAAGAGTCTCAGAATGTCATTCCTGGGGACTAGGGGTCTCCTTGATGAGCCCCATGGGATTGGACTCATGCTGAACAGGGATCAGGAGTCTCTGTTATCACCTCTGCCACTGCCAGCTGTGTACAATCTTTGGCATAGTCATTTCTCCCCTTTTTGCTTTTCTTTTCCAGTCTACCAACTTAGGAGATTGGATCCAAGAATAAAAGTATCCCTTTGTATTTTGACACACAGAGGTTTATTATTATTATTATTATTATTATTATTATTATTTCTACACTGTCCTGGCTATCCCTCCTTTAGAATCTAAGCCTTTTCCCTGGATGGAATTTAGAAGACATACAGGTTCCTAGAAATGAAAAAGTTGTTCCTAAACTTTCAGAACTTCTAAAGCTGTTATAGTGGAGAAAGACAGAGGTGACTTATTTCTTGAAGGAAAATGTGTGTATGTTTGCAGAATCTGCAGCAGCAGACTTCCCCGAGGCAAATCAAACTTTCTGGTGCATTCTGTCCAAACTTCACAATTCAACAGAAAAACGCCTTTCCCCAGGAAGCTGTAGCAACAGCTGGAACTGCTTGTGTGTCTAATCATGCAGACTTCGGAGCTAGGAAGGAGGTTGGGCTGTATGAGATATTTTAATATACGTTTAGGAGAAATTAATGAAGACGTCCACAGCTTGGAGGCAGCCAGTTTCCACTAATGTTGTTAAATATTAATGAAATTCTTTTACTCTTTGGGGCAAAGCAACATGCCTGGTGCACCTTTTAAAATTACTGCATTGCCAACAGGTAGCAGAGCTGAGCAGAACTGCTAAACACAGTTACATTTAGCAAAGGCTATTAAGATGTTTCTTTCATTCTTAAAATTGCTTAAGAGAGAGCACCCTTCCTTCATAGGAAGGTAAGCCCTAGGGTTAGTAGGACATTCAATAGATTTACCTCGGAAAACAATTGGAGAATTTTCGAGAAGGTAGTAAGGATACACCACAGCCCAATATTTCCACAGACAAATAATGCTTAGAAATAAGTAATTCAGGCCAGGAACATGGGCTCACACCTGTAATCCCAGTACTTGGGGAGGCTGAGGTGGGCAGATCACTTGAGGTCAGGAGTTTGAGACCATCCTAGCCAACATGGCGAAACCCCATCTCTACTAAAAATACAAAAATTAGCTGGGCATGATGGTGGGTGCCTGTAATCCCAGCTACTTGGGAGGCTGAGGCAGAAGAATCACTTGAACCTGGGAGTTGGAGGTTTCAGTGAGCTGAAATCGCGTCACTGCACTCCAGCCTGGGTGACAGAGTGAGACACCGTATCAAAAAATAAAATAAAAAGAGAAATAAGAGATCCAGCAGTGTGCTAATAAATATTTAACTGCTGGCTCTCTGGAAACAAACAAATAAATACTCCCTGATTAATGGTATCTGCTGATCATCATACATATTCCCATCATGGCAGATTTCAAGCTACCAACCTGACATGAGTGAACGCAGAACTGGGGAGAGATAGCTAGTACCACAACATTATATAATATTCCCACCATACAGAGAG
>NW_012101809.1:6883213-6922594 GCF_000951045.1 Mandrillus leucophaeus
TAGCTAGTACCACAACATTATATAATATTCCCACCATACAGAGAGATCGCTAGTACCACACATTATATAATATTCCCACCATACAGAGAGAGAGCTATTACCACAACATTATATAATATTCCCACCATACAGAGAGAGAACTAGTACCACAACATTATATAATATTCCCACCATACAGAGAGAGAGCTAGTACCACAACATTATATAATATTCTCACCATACAGAGAGAGAGCTAGTACCACACATTATATAATATTCCCACCATACAGATACATGGATGTAAAGCACCTCAATAGCATGGACATTAGAATGATAGAATAGTTTTTATATAATATAGTATATATTATATATAATATTAAAATATAGTAATCAGGAATATATGTTTTAAGTATTACCTTTGTAATATAATTTATATAATTGAAATTTCATACAATTTCATTTTTAATAGTGGCTTTGTTTAACAACCATTAATTAGCTTGCAACATTTCTGAGATGTTAACTGTGAGCTCTCATGGGCTATTACAAGCTGGCACAACATTGAGTCCCTATGAACTGTCAGGCTGAGATCTCCAGTAGTTAATCAGGAGGCTTGGCCAAAACATTTACTTGGCAGAAATGTCTCTTTCTCCTTCCTTCCTTCCTTCCAGCTTCATTTAAACATGCCAGTATCAAGACTGATCTAAAATTCCACCTTTCTATGTAGCAATCCATGATTCTTGTCACATTAACTCCACGGGAATCTGTTGGGCACTTGGGGCGACTCTCTGCAGTCCACACTGTAGCATCAGTTATGGGCTCACAGTCTTCCTGCAGAGACCGTTGTAATGGCAACCATGTAATAAAATGGGATAATTTAATTTTTTTCTTTTGAGACAGAGTTTTCGCTCTTGTTGCCCAGGCTGGAGTGCAGTGGTGCGGTCTTGGCTCACTGCAACCTCCACCTCCTGGGTTGAAGCGATTCTCCTGCCTCAGACTCCCAAGTAGTTGGGATTACAGGCATCTGCCACCATGCCTGGATACTTTTTGTGTATTTTTAGTAGAGACGGGGTTTTACCATGTTGACCAGGCTGGTCTCAAACTCCTGACCTCAGGTGATCCACCTGCCTCGGCCTCCCAAAGTGCTGGGATTACAGGTGTGAAGTACTGTGCCCAGCTGCAATTGCTTTCTAATGTAATTGGAATTCATTTACCCAATAAATATTTAATGCCTGAAATGTCCTAGGTATTGTTCTAAATTCATATTGGTCAAAAACAAACAAACAAACAAAAACTGACGAATATCTCTGCTCTTTTGTAGCTTCCATTTATAGTTACCAACAGGTTATGACCCCAAAGATTTTGTCTGGGGAACCAGCGATGGCATTCTATGACCTAGATATTAAAGAAGGATAAGTAGGAAACTACCAAACATAGAAAAAAGTGGAATGCTTCAAGCCTGAGGGATTACATATAAAAAGATAAAGAGGGTTGAAAAGGTTGGCTAGAAGTCTTCAGTTAAGAGTTTGATGGGAAGCTGGGTAAGAAGGTGGGGTGGGGTCAGACTGGGAAGATATTGTGTATGATCTCATTAATCAATTGGTTCTTTCTTAGCTGTACTGTTTAGTGCTGTGCTGCATATCGTTTTATTCTGTTCTTTAGTCGTGTTTGGGGTATGCTGTATCTCTCTCCCCTAAAGACTGAAAACCCTTTGAGGACAGGGATTGTCACACCTTTTTAAGTTTATTACTATTATTATTATTATTATTTTACAGGGCAGGGCACATATTGAGTTATAAATAGATGTGGAATTAAATTTAAATTTTCAGTCCCCTCTCCCCTTCATTCCTATTGTAGATACACACACAGACAATTTGCCTCTGTTTTCATTGAACTTCCGCAAAATCTTGGCTCAAAGAATATGCAGGAAGCAGAAAAAGAAAGGAGCTGTGGGTTCTGAGAAAGCAACTTCTTTTCTGCTGCTTTATGTTTTATTAACACTTAATGGATTAATATTTATATGTCCAGTTCATTTTGCCCCATCGGTGGGTTTCAGAAAACCCTACGATGCTTAACTTAGAAACATGAATTCTGCCAAGTGAAGCTACCCTCAATGACCTCTGGTTGGCTACAAGAGCAATAATCCCTTCTACCTACTTTATTGTTCTTCTACGTTGACATTTACACACCCAGGAGGCTTCTGAACCTCCAAGAAGTAGGGAAACACCGTTTGTACTTCAGATAGGGGACCTCCTTCTCTACACTGCTCTGTTCCTTTTCTGTTTTTCATCAGGGAGAAAAGCGGAAAGAAATCGTAGCAGACTTTCTTCATTTTATTATGGCTAGGATTTTAAAGAAATACACAAAAAGAGCTATAGTGTAGTTTTGTTTTATTTTTAGGGAAATAGGGGTCTTTATTTTATCTAGTCAGGAAAAGTTTGACTGACTCCATGTGTCCATGTGAATGCACATGTATATACTTGTTTCAGAGAGGGTAAATCATTGTCTTTGTTGTCATGTACTTATTTCAATAATTCTGCTGTGACTTAAAATGTACTTTTGACAGCATCCTCCACATTTACTCCCAAGCCAATATACCTGCCACATTATTTGTATCAATACCTTTTTAAACCTAGAATTTCTATTTGCTAAGTTGCTATTTTGTTCTGTAGACTGGACTCCAAATGACATGGAATTATTTAAAAGGCTAAAAGTTCACTTTCAAAATATGAATATTTACCCTCACTGGGGATATTTAAAACAATGTGTTAGGACTTTCTGGATGGCAATAGGGACATGTATATGTTTGTGTGTGCCTGTGGTTACTTTAGCATTTGTACATATGTACTACTATGCAATATTCATTTTCCTGACAGTGACTATGGGTATGAGAGACATGGGGAGAGCCAGTGTGTCCCAGCTTTCTGGTACAATCCAGCATCCCCATCAAAGGACTGCAGCCTTGGTCAAAGCTACCTTAACAGCACTGGGTAAGTAAAACACCTTCAGGAACTCAGCTCACTTGTTTTCCTGTTTCTCTAAACTAGGACCGAAGGACATGCATTGCTATTGAATACAATGGAGTGAAGATAGAGTCTGTTTATAACAAATGGCATTTGAGGGGAAGTGAGGAGTTCTTTAGCTTAGAGTACTTATTTGGAGAGCATCAGAAGAGATTTCTGATCAACCAGATTTCAATACCTTTGGATATTTACTTATGATAGACCATAGTTATTGTTTTAGTTAATCCTTCTCTTCTGGAAGGACATGTAGCTTCTTCCTTGACACTCAAGTGAATTAAATTAATACGAGTAATGTGCAGATATTACAGTACTTTCTAGTGAAAGATGAACTGAAACTCGCTGACACTGATGCTGAAAACTTAAAATGAAAATTCCAAAGTTCCATTCTAGGAATTCCTGGAATAAAAATGTCAAGGACGCTTTTCAGGAATTCTCAAATTACATGCGTGTTTATCTCTTTGTTCATGTATCAGTTACTCTTTCAGATGCTTGAAAAACATTTTCTTGAAGATTTGTTGTCTTTCCCTTTCCTTTGCTGCCTCTATAACCAAGAACAGATTTGGCAAGTGGATGGGTGGTCTAAGACAGCACCTCTCAAATGTTAATGTGCCTATCAATCACCTGGGGATCTTATTAAAATGCGGTTTCTGATTTGGGAGATCTGGGATGGGGGTGAAATTCTTCTTTTCTGTGAGCTCCCATGTGATGTCGATATTGCTGGTCCCTGGACCACTCTGAGTAGCAAGGGACTGAGTTGTTCTGGATGCCAGTCTTAACTCTCCCAGTGGATCTTCTGTCATCTCAGTCAAGTTATTCATCTTGATGCTTTTGCCATAGTTAGTTGTAACATAGTGTTGGTACTATCTACCTAACTGATGTCAACAAAGGAAAAAATATGATGAAAAAGAAGTGCCGACTGGTCTGAGATACTCTGAAATGCATGTCAACTATTTAGTGCTGGGAGGGCTATTCCTGGAGCCTGAGCTAAGACTCAAGAATCTTTGCTGTTATTTAATTGTACGAGTATAGTTTAGGGACTTAAGGCATTCAAATTGCAGATCCTACAGCATGAACTTAAAGAGATTGTGGTGTCAGAGAACAAAGTGCCAGGAAGTTTGAGGAAAGGGAGTATTATGGGCACAAGTGATTAGTTGGGCCACCAAATTCCCAGCGAGGGCCTGGGCTGAATGTGATTGCAGGTTAAAACAGAATTATAAAAGAATTGAATTAAAACATTTCATGGGATCATGTGACATGTGTAGGTACACCACATTTTAAGCAACTTAGGTATGCCAAAATCCCAAATAGCTAACAAAATAATTCAGGAGAATGAAAGGGAATGGCAATTAAAAAAAAAAAAAAAGAAAGAAAGCAAAGATGCTACAGATGTTGACCAATACCTCCAGATTGTGTAAATGTTGGCTTATGTTTACAAATCATCAACCAGCTTGAGTTAATGGCCAACTGAACTTGAAAAAGAAGAGTAGATGATATCAAGTTTGTGTTAGGACATGGTACCCACTGAAATAGCTATCATCAGTAAAAACTGAGTATCTTGTAACTATACATCCTGAGAAAGTATAAATTGATTACAAATCTTGACTGTCTAGACCAGTGATGACCAAATTAACTATAATGTGAGGCATATATGTAATTTTAGATTTTCTAGTAACCACATTAAAAATGTAAAAAATAAGGTGATATTAATTTTAATAATGTTTTCTTTAACCCAAAATTTCAAAAATATTATCATTTCAGCTGTCACACCAATGACATTTCAAGTGCTCCGTAGCCACAAGGTGAGCTACCATATTGGCTACCATATGGACAAGTGGTGCTGTGTTAACCAGAATAACTTTAGACCCATTATAAGCTCAGTTGACAAAAATGATGTATATATGCAAGATATTATATCATAATTTGATCTAAGACAATAATGACATACAACATTTGCTTAATATCCCCTGGGATCTCTGAATGGAGGTGTAATTCAGCAGTGGGGTGGCTGAGGGGATCTAGGGAAAATGTCAGGTATGATGGAAGACTAATATCATTCAAAAAGAATTATAAATTTCTCTGTTTTTGAAACCATCATAGGAAGGCAAAATAGATGGATTTGTTAATTATTCTTGACATAGTGAGTGAAAGAAGACAAAATGTAATGAGCATGTAATGGTGATGATGATGGTGATAATAATGCTGCTGGTGATGATGGTGGTGATGGTCATAGTGGTGGTATGTTTCTTTCACGTGGTTTTACCAGAACATTTGTATGTTCAGTGCAGCCTTATAGATGGTCATGTGCCTGGAAATATGCCCATCATGCAGATCAGGGTTGTAGGAAAGCTCTTGGCTTGACTTCATGTGCTGGGGTTGGTAGGCAAGGAAGATGACATGGTGTCATTGTACATAATGATGTCCTTGTCACAGAAGGTCATAGTGCTTTGTCAGGTGATTTTCCCATGCCTACCTCTTCTATAAGATAATTTTACATAGTGGCATAGTGAGACTGAATAGGAGTTTCAAATTTGTGTTTCTAATCTGGTGTTTATGCTGAGTGAGAAATGAAATATTAGCAAGGAGAAAATAAAATGTGCTCTGAAATAGCCCAGTGGCTCCACAGCAAGGGCTATTAGGCATTAGGGGAAGAAATGATGCCCTGGAGGAATAGGGAAGATAGGTAGCAGCCTTCTGATTAATCAGAGTTAGAAAAAGTTTGATGTTCTACCTGCTTTCTGGTACAGAGAAAGCTGGAGATGGCCTCTGGGAGATAGAAACAGGTTTGTCCCTCACAAGTAGAAGCACCTGCTTTTCCCATTTCCCTAGTCCAATGAGTCTGCCTCCTCTTTTGTTGTGTGTGAGTCAGACATTGATTTTTCTTGTCTGGTTTAGACACTGATCCAATCTGTGGCTCACCAGGTAGGATCAATAATAATGTTTAAGGAGCTACTCTTCCCAAGATGGAGGGATAGCAGGTCCTCAGCATTTGTTCAGCTTCGTAAATGTCTGTCTGTCTTCTTTGAGACTTGGTTTCTAGGGGCCGCTGTGTGAAGCACCTGTTTTGCTCTTGCTCTCTTACATTCCCTTTATCATACACACACACACACACACACACACACACACAACAGCAACAACACACTCGACACAAACCACTATGAATTGTCAATTCTACTTAGGTATCGGCGGATTGTGTCCAACAACTGCACAGATGGGCTAAGAGAGAAGTACACCGCCAAGGCCCAGATGTGCCCTGGAAAAGCCCCTCGGGGCCTCCATGTGGTGACGACCGATGGGCGCCTGGTGGCAGAGCAGGGGCACAATGCAACTTTCATCATCCTCATGGAGGAGGTAGGTGCTCGACTGGTTCTCTGAGGTCGGAACTCCCAACCAGACTATTCCCAGAATGGAAAAAGAAGATCTTACATTCCCAGAGACCCGTGCACCAAAGTCAATGGTGAGAAGCTGAAACTTCTGGAAAGAAGACAGACAAGGGTGAAAGAGGGCTTGGGGTGTTTACTGACCTTTCTCCCTTTATCCCACAATAAAGACCCAGTCTGCAGTGGGAGCCCGCTTGCCTCTGGAGCATGCAGATGTGGCTATATTCTTCAGGGTCTCCATTAAAGTCTGCTTTGCTGAGAGAATATTTATTACCATAAGACCATAAACTGTAAACTTGGCCAGAGGAAGGAAATTCAAATTTTATCTGTTGCTTTTAGGAGCCTCTTTTGCTTTATTCTAACCCTTAATCCCACTGATTAGAAAAGCCCACGAAGCTTTCACGAGGTCTTGAAAGTATGAGCGTGAGGGTGGGGAAGATTATTGAAATCCTTTAAAGTTATCTTTATAAAGAGTGTTGTATTAGATACTTTTCTATCAGCTAGATGCTGTATTCTTTCACTTTTTTAGTGTCTTCTGAAATCTGGGCAGTAAAATCAGACTGCATACATTGATTCCAGTATGGGAATATCTCTGTTGTCTGCTTCTTTTATAAGCTGTTGAATTGCTTACTATACTAAGGCATTTAAGGCACTCTTTGCTGAGTGGTGGAGCAGGAAGGCTTGCCTGATTGACACAGCCCTCTAAATTTATATGCAAATTGCTCTGTGCTCTTGAGATCTTGGAAAGAAGGCAAAACAGGCCAGGAGTCTTTTTTTCACAAGTATGAGCACTTCAGAAACCTTTAAAGTCAGGAGCACACTGGACAGGGTGGTGAAGGTTCCTTATCCTGGGTTGACAGATTTCTCAGCCTTCACTTATAGCAGGTGCTTGAATTAAAGGACTTTAAGATTCAGAGGAGGTCATTATCACATTTCCACTAGGGAGTTTCCAGGACCACAGCTATAAAAACCTTCTCTTGAATGGATGTGAAGAGTCACGATCTTATCCATTTGAATTGCCTCCAGTTCATTTCCACTTTAATTTATATTCATAAACTCAAGGATAGTTGACATTGTGTGGGGGGCAAGAGAGCACCTATCAATATTTCATTCACATCTGGGCTGCCATGGGGGAAGAGATGGAAAGTGAAACTGTGATCAGTGCACATTCACTGGGCAGAAGGATTGGCTCATAATTCCAAAATGATGTATTTCTCTATTCTATCATTCATCTTCATATATGAACAGAGCAATGATATTCTTCTTCATATAGGATCTTTGTTTTGTGGTCAAGTGCATTGTGTTGATCCAAAGTGTTGGCCCAATGTGATGGTGGTAGGGTGGGGACCAAGAAGAATGGGGTTCAGCATAGGCCCTTAAGAAGCTAAATGTTGGCTTTGGGTGGTGAGATGCATTCACTTGAATCATTGGCATGATGTTACCAGGTAGTACACAGAGAGCTCTTGGCTTTCCAAGAGATAGAGATATCTGTGAGCTGGGATGATCTGAAAAGGCTTCAGGGAAGAGGAGGCTTAGGTAGATTTAGGGAAGTCCAAGGATAACAGAACAAGGATATAATTTTGGGTGGTATGCAGTATTCATCTGTAGAATGGGAATCGCCATCCTATCCCTGCTGTTATTTTGCAGATGGCGTTATATAATATGTATTAAGTGAGTAGCATAATTCTTGTAACATAGCAAATACTCAAAATAGGAACAATTACAACTGCATGGCAACTGAAGGCATTATTGAAACCAGACTGGGTCTGGAACCTGGTCTTCCTGTACTCACTATGAAACTTTGGTCTAACTACTTATTTTTGTCCCCACACAAATGGGGACAAAATACTTTCTACAATATGGAATTATGAGGAGGGTACTTGCTTGGCACTAATAAAAGAACCTCTGTAACTATTTGCTGCTACTATGACTGCAATTATTATTACGACACAGAAGGAGAATTAAACTATGTATGTGAGGGAGTCAGTGAAACCTTGGCTTCCCTTCAGAACTTTATAGAGGGTCTACCTTGCCCACTATTGCCAGTGTCATACCAACTCAGGTTGCCCTAAGCTTAGGCGATGAAGACAATAGGTCCATAGTGCCTGCCTATAGTGCCCTGTGGATCAGATGGGAGTGTGATCATTGTGTTGCAGGTGTTTCAGCCCCTTGGGAAAGACTATGGGTCATCAGAAGTTGATGCTGAAGCAACAGGAGGAAGCATCAGATAGGAGTATGGCTGGACCACGTAAATTGACCCATCTGCTATGCCGTCTTGCAGGGTGATCTCCAAAGGACAAACATCCAGCTTGACTTTGGGGATGGGATTGCTGTGTCCTACGCAAACTTCAGCCCCATCGAGGACGGCATCAAGCACGTGTATAAGAGTGCAGGGATCTTCCAGGTGACAGCCTATGCAGAGAACAACCTTGGCTCAGATACAGCTGTCCTCTTCCTGCATGTGGTTTGTAAGTAGCAGGCACCAGCCCCTTTTTCTCTTTATTCCCAGTTGGCAACTAGTTCTGTTCAGACTTCCTAAAATTCAGAGCTGAGACCAGGTTCGCTGTGACTACTACAATTACCCAAACCAAATGGTGGAGATATGTACTCATTTGTGTTTCTGAGTTTTATGATACGGAAATAGATTGATTATTTTGAAGTTTGGATAACATATTACCAACTGGGCCCTCCTTTTCAGCACCACTCTGCTCTAATATAAATGTGTGCATGCATACACATTCAGGTAAAAGTCTCCTCTCTTCCTTTTGGAGAATCCTCAAAATGAAAAAGAAACAAGCCGTCTGGTTGATAGTCTCAGGCTCATTCTCAATCTATCATGAATGAAGAATGCAAAAATCAAAGTCAACTGTTATTTGTGTTGTAAGAGCCAAAGAAGGATTAAATAAACACGTTTGGATATTTTTAATGTAGAACTAAACACACACACAAAACTAATTTTTACATAAAAGGTTACTGCAAATTCATTCTGTTTTGACAATTCTAAGAACTGTCCAAAAATATTTTGTTGTCCTAGAATCTATTTCATTGCTATTGGCTGTTGCTTGGCACAAACCAAAAGAACAGTTGGTGTTCCAAAATATTTCTTTTGTGCTGGATGCATTTTGTGTATTGTCTATTCTAGAATTTGATGCATGTAAACTGAAACTTTAATATTGTGATTTTAGAATGTCAGGTCAAGGAAATGTTGTCATGGGACTGGGATTGGTTTCCCACATGTGTATCAGTGATATTCTTGAGTCTAAGGACTTCCATGGTTCTTACTTTCATACCCCACAATAATTTCCAGGTAATATGCTACATATGGTGAAATTTTAAGTTCTGAAAGAGTCTAAGTGAAAACAAGGAGTACCCTCCTATTAACAACTCAGTGATGGCATCAACTCTATCATATAAACAACCTATACCTAAGAGCTTCCTGGCAAACAGTAAGCTAGCTAGTCTCCTAGCTCTCTGGTCAAAATGCCAGTAAACGGACCAAAAGTGATAAGGGATGTGTGTGAGAGGAGACCTGGATTATGTAGCTCAATCATGTCCCTAAAAATGACAGGCTACATGGCCATGAGATAAATGATTTCATCTCTGGATCTCCTGAACTCCAGTTTTAAAATGACTTAATTCTAACTGCTACTTTGCCTCATGGGGCTTTTGTAATAGTAAACACACAAAAAAAACATCCGATCATTCACTAATTAATTTAACAAAAATTTGTTGAAGTCTTAAAATATGGAAGGCACTCTGCTAGGCACTAGGAGGTAGCAATGCAGATATGGCCCTCCTCTTACAGAGTTTCCATTCTGGTGGGAAGGTGGGGTGCTGCTACAAATGAGCCATAAACAGGCAAAGTGAGAACCACATCACATCAACTACAACCATTCTGTGCCAGAAGCACCAGGTCAGAAACCCAGGTGGGTGATGTGCATGGTGTTCATGAGCCCAGGCTTTGGAACAAGGGAGATCTGTGCTTGAATTCCGATCACATTCCTTTGTTAAATGTCTACTATTGGTCAATGTTCTTAGGCTTTATAAACCTCCAATTTCTTATCTTCAATGCTGGCTGGGCGCAGTGGCTCACACCTGTGATCCCAGCACTTTGGGAGGCCAAGGCAGGCAGATCAAGGAGTCAGGAGATTGAGACCATCTTGGCTAACACGGTGAAACCCGTCTCTACTGAAAATACACAAAATTAGCCGGGCGCCACTGCACTCCAGCCTGGGAGACAGAGAGAGACTGCCTCAAAAAAACAAAAACCCTTATCTTCAGTGCTTAGCTAAAAGGGAGGCTGTGAGAATCAAGCTGGATGAGGTGTGCATGTGTTTGGTATCCCCAAGACCACCACCAGGTTTGGTGATTCACTAGGCAGACCCACAGGGCTCAGCTAAAGTTTCACTCATGATGATGATTCATTACAGCGAAAGGGTACAAAACAAAATCCTCAAAGGGAAAAGGCTCAGGGGGCAAAGTCTGGAGGAAACGAGGCAGAAGCTTCTGTGAGTTTTCTCCCCACAAAGTCACACAGGACACTCCTTTATCCAGCAATGAGTTGTAACATGTATGAAAAGGCTGTCTAAAACAGAATCTCATTAGAGACTCAGTGCCTAAAGTTTTTAATGCGGGCCAGTCATGTAGGTACCCTCTGCCTGGCATGTAACAAAACTCCAGATTCCCAATGGAAAGCATTGGGAATAAACCATACTGTTTGCAAGAACAGTTTAGGCAGAGCGAACCACTCTTATCAGTTAATGGTTGACTGGAAACACTCCCAGAGCCATCTTCCCAGATACCAGCCAGGGGCCAACTTGCAAGCAGACCTTCCTCAGGACAGCAATTTCAGGTCCATGTTATTTTTTGGCACAGTGTGCAGAATGCTGCCTATCACCCAGCTTGGTGCATGATAAATTAGAGTATTTACTAAGTACTTCCTATTAACTTCGTACCTGACATTTTTGCCGCATTTAAAAATGAAGACAAGGAAGGAAAACGAACTTCACATTTCTCTGTTCCAAGGACTTGCCCCACCCACATTTCTGATTCTGCCAAGAGTAGGCCTTGCCTTCAGGGTGTGACAACCAATGTATCTTACTGGCAAAAAACACAACAGCAAGGAACTGGTTTATACCGTGGCTTATGTGCATGAGGGAGGAAATGTTCCTTGAAACTTTTATTGTGCTCATAATTCCCTCCAAATCAATCATGGCTGCATTTTCCAGACAGTTTTTATTGTGGAGACTGCTCTTGGCCTTATCTTGGGCCATTAGCTAACAAACGTAGTTGTTAGCTGCCCATAATAACCAATCTCGCACAGATTATTAGATTTTTATCAAAAGGGGCACTATTTGACAGTGAGGAATTTAGAAGTTTGCACTGTTTCTTCCTGAATCTGCTCAGCTGTCATCTCTTCTCATTGATCCTTGGTTTGTCTCCACATCAAAGCCCAGGGCTCCTGGCTCAGAATCTTTGCCTTAAAAAAACTGCTGTATGGTAGTGTTCCTTAGGATTATTTTTAACCAAACACGCTTGTCCTGAAGCGGAATAAATGCAACCATGAGTGATGGTCTTCCAAGTCGTAAACACCATATCCTTTTTGTGTTTGGCATGAGTTTATGGAGAAGGGGTTCTCCTTTTATCTTCTTGGATATCAGAGGACCTGACACTGTCAGCTCCCACTGAGCCAAGTCCCCCAAGTGACAGAAAGCCAAGAAGAAACTCAAGGCCATGAACCACAGCTGCATCATTGCTTAACTGTGGAAGATCCCAGGGTTCCCATGAGGTGTGTTGGGGAATGGGTTTCATGCTTTCTGGAGGATAAGTGAGAACAGAAGCAGTGACTTTGAGGGTAAAAAGGTCCCCTAAAGGGGCCCCTTTCCTATCAGGAGAAAAATGAGAGATTTGAATCTGGACATGGAGAAGGCAGTTTTTCATCTCCCTCCTTGGAAGTGGACTAGCCAGAATCCCCTCCCCACAGCCTCTTTCTCTTCCCCCATTGATCAATAAAACACAAACTGTAAAGAGACATAAATTAGGTAAACTCCTAAAAATGAGTAAATAAAGCAATGAAATTATCCATTATTTTCTCACATCTTGTGCCTTTTTTGCTCTCATGAACAAACAAATCATACAAAAATAATAACAAAAAAATTGTTATTTAAAATAAGTCAACCTTCAACCAAACGTGTGTCTGAATTGACAAAGTTGAAAGTGTTTGCTAAGAGAAATCTTGAGATGCCATATGTCTGGGGTCAAGGCAGAGAACTTTAGGCAGAAAGCATTCTCAGGCTGTAGATACTCTTCCTTTTAAGTATTCAGTTTTATTTTATTTTTAATTGTTGTGGGTACATAGTCGGTATATATATTTATGGGGTACATGAGATGTTTTGATACAGGTATGCAATGTGAAATAAGTACATCATGGAAACTAGGGCATCCATCCCCCTCAAGCATTTATCCTTTGCTCATACACTGGCCTGGCTGGTCTCCCCACCCAAATAGCAGTTGCTGTCCAAACACTTTCCCCTTCAATATAAAATTACCTGTGACACAGAATATGTCCAGTTAGACTCAGGAGAATGCTCACTGAAGTCCTTAGAGGGACTTCTACCCAATGACAGACAGAAACAGTGATGGCAGTGGTGGTGGTGGGCAGTAATGGTAGAAATCATGACATTCTTTCATTAATTATTGGTACTTTAAACAACCACATAACAATTCCATATGTTCTTATTACTATAAGGAAGGCAGAGCAAATGTTGTCCTTATTTTTAGAACAAGGTAATAGTCTGTGTAGGATTAAGACTCGTAAGATAAAGGAAAAAATCGTATAAGTACATTTGTGCCAGAGTTGAAATGAGAAACATCCCTTTGAACTGACTTGTCTCCAGAATTACCAGGGAAGCAAATAAGGATGGCTAGATGGCCTGAAAAATGCTCCACCAATAAGAAGAATTCAAGCCATCCAGGCTGAAGAGATGTCTTTGCTACAGTTGTGGCTTAAGAACTTCATACAGAAGTCTCTTCAGTTACTTGTACTCATCAAATTGATGATGGTGGAAACCAAGGAAATGTGCTCTGACATAGTAGGAAGAGAATTAAAATATTTTATTTGGATTTGGGTATGTAGGAAGGATTAAAGAAGAGAAAGAAGGAGGAAGACAAAGATAGAAAGGAAATAAGGAAAGGAGTTAGGAAAGGAGGGAAAAAGGAAGAAAAAATCTTGCAGTGCTAAAAAATTATGTACCTCTCAGATGCAACACTGATACATTACTGCCCACACCCGCTTTTTTTTTTTTAAATTAAGATGAAGTTTTGCTCTTGTCACCCAGGCTGGAGTGCAGTGGTGCGATTTCGGCTCACTGCATCCTCCGCCTCCTGGATTCAAGTGATTCTCCTGCTTCAGCCTCCCGAGTAGCTGGGATTACAAGCACCTGCCACCATGCCCAACTAATTTTTGTATTTTTAGGAGAGATAGGGTTTCACCATGTTGGCCAGGCTGGTCTCAAACTCCTGACCTCAGGTGATCCACCCAAAGTGCTGGGATTACAGGTGTGAGCCACTGCACCGGCCCACATTAACAGTTTTTCATCAGCTTTGTTCTCTTCTCATTTTAGTTTGGAAATTAAAATCCTCACTTATTGCCTAGGGTGTGTTCATGTATATTATTCTACTTGCTAGTTTAGAATATCATGCTGCTTTTATCAGTTTTCTGAGGGAAAAAATGAGAAGCTTGGTTACCTTTCTGCAAGCAGATTTTGTATTATTTGGGAACCTGACATTTGTGTCTCCTTTGATTTAGGGAGATATACTTTTCCCTTTTTGGAAAACAGCCTTGCCAGTTTCTGAATGACACCCAGTGTGTACTGCAGATGATGAGGCACAATGGCCGATTGTTGAAGGAGATGGAAACCCATTAACAATCAGGAATAATGGAAGAGCCCTCCACACAATGCGTTGACCCCAAATCACAATACAGGCTAATCATCAATAACAAAATAGACTGCTGTTTATCTTCCCAGTTATTGGCTAAGTGTCTAGTAAATCAGCTTTGTCCTTGTATTAGAGGTTCATAAGCATCTGTGGTTAGGCTTATCAGATGTAAATTTAGTTCAGATGCCACTCAAAAAATCTGAAACTTGATTTGAGTTCCCTATTATACCCAGTGCTTCATTTCAAGTGCATATGCACACCTCCCAATGTGTATGGTTTTCTGAACCTTCCTTTATTACAGGGGATGCTAACAGAAATTAAGGTTAAGAATCTAGGGGTATAATACAGTTTGCCCACATCCAGAAATATAAACACTGTCATTTTTTTCTGTTTCCTTAGGTCCTGTGGAGCATGTTCATCTCCGAGTTCCATTTGTTGCCATAAGAAATAAGGAGGTCAACATCAGTGCAGTCGTGTGGCCCAGTCAGCTGGGGACCCTTACCTATTTCTGGTGGTTCGGCAATAGCACAAAGGTTCGGCCCTTTCTGATTGGTGTCAAATTAGATCTGTACTGAATGTTCCTATGTTCCTGCTTTTATGTGTCTATTGAGGGGGCACTGAGAATTCAGGCAATAAGAGGTACTTAATAAACCTATGAGCCCACAAAATTGAATAAAACCTACCTCTTCACACCAAGTTCATTACTTTATTAGGGAAGTTCAAATAATCCTGAGGAAGAAAAAGTACTTTGAGAAACTTTACGAACCTGCATGTTCTTGCTTCTCTAATCAATATTTCTAAAATTTCATTTGTTCCATTTTGCTTAATCTTGGCTTTGGACTGGTTATATAATGTCAAATAAGTTACTTAGCATCTCTGAGATTAAGTAGCCCTATCTGTCTAGATAAAAGTAGGGCAGTCAAAATTAAACAAGATAACACAGGTAAAGAATCCTTATCAATACTTACTAGATGTTCTAGAAATGCTAGCATTCTTTTTAGGCAAGTTACTGAGGTTGCCACATCTCAAAGAAAGGAACAAAAGAGGCCAAACTCTGGACTGGCCATATACTCCCTGCTTCCAGCCATGGTGATGGCAACACCTGTGTCAAGCATGACCACAATTGTATGATAGAAGCTGGGAACAATTTGACTGAGAATTCCTCAATTAAATTAATGTTCTTAATGTTCTTCTCTATTCCTATTTTATAAAGAACACTTCATTTTTGAGGAGTTGTAAGTTCACAGCAAAATCAACAGGTGGTACAGAGATTTTCCATATATCCCCTGCTTCTACACATGTATAGCCTCCTCCATTATCAACATCCCCCACCAGAGTGTTAGTTACATTTGTTGTAACAGATGAACTTACATTGATATATCATTATCACTCAGAGTCCATAGTTTGCTTTGGGATTCATTTATGGTTTTGTACATTCCATAGGTTTGGATAAATGTATAATGACATGAATCTACCACTATAGTATCAAAAAGAAGGGTTTCACTACCCCAAAAATGCTCTGTGCTCCACCTATTCATACCTGCCTCCTCCTTAATCCTTGGCAACCACTGATATTTTTTCTGTCTCTGTAGTTCTGCCTTTTCCAGAATGTCATATAGTTGGAATCATACAGTATGCACTGTTTTCGTATTGGCTTCCTTCACTAAGTAATATGCATTTAAGTTTGCTCCATGTCTTTTCATGTCTTGATAGCTCGTTTCTTTTCAGTGCTGAATAATATCCCATTGTCTGAATGTATCACAGTTTATTTATCTATTCACTCATTGAAGAGCGTAGTGGTTGCTTCTAAGTTTTGGCAATAATGAATAAAGCTGCTATAAACATTCATGGGCAAGTTTGGTGTGGACATAAGTTTTCAACTACTTTGGATAAATACTAAGAGCATGATTTCTGGATCTTATGGTAGCAATATGTTTCATTTTGAAATAAACCACCAAGCTGTCTTCCAAACTGGTTGGACCATTTTGCATTTCCACCAGCAATGAATGAGAGTTCTTGTTGCTCCATATCCTCACTAGCATTTGGTGATGTCATGTTCTGGATTTTGGTCATTCTAATAGCCGTGTCATGGTATCACATTTTTGTTTAAATTTGGATTTCCCAGATGACATATTATTTAGAGAAAGTTTTCATATGCTTATTTGCCAACTATATAACATCTTTGGTGAGTTGTCTATTAAGGTCTGTGGCCTATTTTTAAATCGGATTGTTCCATTATTTATTGAGTTTTAAGAATTCTTTGTGTATTATTGGATAATCTTTTATCAGATATGTCTTCTGCAAATATTTTCTTCCACTCTGTGGCTTATCTTTTCAATTTCTTGATAGTGTCTTTTGTAGACAAAGTTTTTAATTTTAAGGAAGTCCAGCTTATCAGTTCTTTTATTCATGAATCATGTCTTTGGTGTTGTATCTCAAATGACTTCACCAAACCCAACATCATCCATGTTTTCTCCTATGTTGTCGTCTAGGAGTTTTATAGTTTTGAGTTTTACATTTAGATCTATGATCCATTTTGAGATCATTTTTTAAAGGCATAAGGTTTATACTTAGATTCTTTTTTTTTTTTTATGTGGATGTCCAGTTGTTCAAGCACCATTTGTTGAAAATACCATTTTTGCTCCATTGTATTAACTTTGCTCCTTTGCGAAAAATCAGTTGATTACACTTATGTGGGTCTATTTCTGGGCTACTTACTTGGTTCCGTTGGTCTGTTTTCCTGTTTTTTTCCACCAGTACAACCTGTTTTGATTACTGTAAATTTATAATAGATCCTGAAGTTGAGTAGAGTCAGTTCTTCAACTTTGTTCTCCTTCAATTTTATGTTAACTGTTTGGAGTCATTTCCCTTGCCATATATAGTCTCAAATCACTTTGTCAATATCTACAAACTAACTTGCTAGGATTTTGACTGGCATTGGATTGCATCTGTAGATCAAATTGATAAGAACTGACATCTTCACGATGTTAAGTATTCCTATCCATGAACATGGACTATCTATTTAGTTATTATTTGATTTCTTTCAACAGAGTTTTGTAGTTTTTCCTACATGGATCTCATACACATTTTGTTAAATTTATACAGAAGTATTTCATTTTTGATGGTGCCAAAGTACAAGATATTGGGTATTTTATGTTTTTGTTTTAATTGATATGTAACACTACTGTTTTTTCTATGTTGATTTTGTATTCTGCAACTTTACTGAATTTGTTGATCAGATTTAAGAGTTTTTTCATGGAGTCTCTAAGTTTTTCTAAATATACATCAGCAAAGAGGAACAATTTGACTCTTTCTTTTTAAATTTAGATGGTCTTTTATTTTTTTTTTTCTCTTGCCTGATTACTCTGGTTAAGACTTCCAGTCCTATATTGAATAGCAGTGGTGAAAATCGGCATCCTTATCTTCATGTCCTAGGCTTTAAAGGAAAGGCTTTCCACTTTTCCTGATTCAGTATGATATTAACTATGGATTTGTCATATAGCCTTTACTACATTAAGGTACATTCTTCTATGCTGGTTTGTTGAGACTTTTTATCATTGGCGATGTTAAATTTTATCAAATGCTTTTTCTGAATCTATTAACATGATAGTATGTTTTTTTGTCATTCACTCTATTGATGCAATGTATCACATTTATTGACTTGTGTATGTTAAATTATACTTGCATCCCTGGGGTAAATTCAACTTGATCTTGATGTATATTTTTTTCTGACATGCTGTTGAATTCAGTTTGTTAGTATTTCATTGAGAATTTTTGATTCTATATTCATCAAACCTATTGGCCCACAGTTTTCTTTTTTTGTTGAGTTCTTGTCTGGTTTAAGTATCAGGGTAATTCTGGTCTTGTAGAATGAGTTAGAGAGCATTCCCTCTTCTTAAATTTTTTGTAATAGTTTGTGAAGAGTTTAAATTAGTTCATCTTTGAAAGTTTGATAGAATTCAGCAGTGAAGCCATCTGATCATAGACTTTTCTTTGTTCAGGAGACTTTTTATTACTAATTAAATCTCATTATTGGTTGTTGGCCTGTACAGGCTTTCTATTTCTTCCTGATTCAATCTTGGTAGGTTGCATGTGTCTAGGAATTTATCCATTTTCTCTAGGTTTTTCAGTTTATTAGTGTATATAGTTGTTCATAATTGTCTCTAACGATCTTTTGTGTTTCTGTGGTATCAGTTGCAGTGCCTCCTTTTCCATTTCTGATTTTGAGTCTTTACTCTTTCTTGGTTAGTCTAGCAAGTGGTTTATTGATTTTGTTTATCTTTTCAAAAAAAAACAACCTTTTGGTTTATTGATCTTTTGTATTATTTTTTAGTCTCTATTTTGTTTAGTTCTCCTCTGATCTTTATTATTTCTTATCTTCTACTAATTTGGGGTTTTATTTGTTCTTGCTTTTCTAGTTCCGTGAGTTGCAGATTGTATTATTTGAAATCCTTCTGCTTTTCTGATGTAGGTAGTTATTGCTATAAGCTTACCTCTCAGCATTGCTTTTGCTATATCTCATAGGTTGTGGTATGTTGTGTTTCTGGTTTTTGTTTTTTTTTTTTCAAATTTTTTAAAATTTACTCTGTAATTTCTTTCTTGACCCAACATTCAGAAGCATATCATTTAATTTCTATGTATTTGTACCGTTTCTAAAGTTCCTCTTGTTATTGATTTCTAGATTTATTCCATTGTGGTCTGAGAAGATACTCGGTATGATTTCAACTTTACAAAATTTGTTCAGACTTGTTTTGTGTCCTAACATATGGTAGATCTTGGAGAATGTTCCATGTGCTGATGAGAAGAATGTGTATTCTCTAGCTCTTGGATAAAATTTTCTGTAAATATCTGTTAGGTCCATTTGGTCTAATGTGCAGTTTAAGTGAAATGTTTCTTTGTTTTCTGTCTAGATGATCTGTCTAATCCTGAGAGTGGAGTGTTGAAGCTCCCAACTATTATTGTGTTGGATTCTATCTCTCCCTTTAGATCTACTAATATTTGCTTTGTATATCTGGGTGCTGGGGTGTTGGGTGCATATATGTTTAGAATTATGATATTTTCTTGCTGAATTGATCCCATTATCATTATATAATGATCTTCTTTGTATTTTTTTGGGTTTTTTTTATGGTTTTTGACTTAAAGTTTGTTTCTTTGATATAAATATAGCTACTCCTACTAACTTTCAGTTTTCATTTGCATGGAATGTATTTTTCCCATCCTTTTACTTTCAGTCTATATATGTCATGACAGGTGGGATGAGTTCCTTGTAGGCAGCATATTGTGGTCTGTGTGTGTGTGTGTGTGTGTGTGTGTGTGTGTGTGTTGTAAATCCATTTCATTAGCTGTATCTTTACTGAGGGAAGTTAATCTGTTTATGTTCAAGGTTATTGATATGTGAGGGCCTATTTCTATCATTTTATTAATTAATTTCTGGTTGTTTTGTATACCTTTGTCCCTTTCTTTCTCTCTTACTGTTTATCATAGTGGTTTTGTTTTGTTTTCGTTTGAATCTTTTATCTTCCTTTTTTGTTTGTTCTACCAGTGGTTTTTATATTTTCACGTGTCTGCCTGCCTGCCTTCCCTGCCCTCCCTCACTCTCTCCCTCCTTTCTTTCTCTTTCTTTTGTTGTTTCTTTCTTTCTCTCTTTCTCTTTCTCTGTCTCTCTTCTTTCTTTCACTCCTTCTCTCTCTCTCTCTTTTTTTTCTTCTTTCTTTTTCTCTTGCTCTTTCTTTCTTACTCTTTCTCTCTCTCTCTTTCCCTCTTGCTTTCTTCATTCTTTATTTCTCTTTCACAGGATTTTCTTAAGAATTTCTAATATGGCAAATCTAGTGGTGATGAATTCTCTCAACTTTTGCTTGTCTGGGAAATATTTCAATTCTTCATTTATGAAGAATATCTTTGTTAGGTATAATATTCTTGGTTGACAGTATTTTCCTTTCAGCTGTTTGAATATATCATCCTATTCTCTCCTAGTTTGTAAGATTTCTGATGGCAAATCCACTCTTGGTTGAATGGGGGTTCATTTATAAGTAACTAGACATTTTCCTTTGCCTGTTTTTTGAATTCTGTATTTGTCTTTGACTTTTAAAAGTTTGACTATAATGTGGCATAAAGAAGATCTTTTTGCTTTTCATCTTTTTGGAACTATCGGAGCCTCCTGAATCTGAATATCTAAATCTCTTGCTAGACTTGGGAAAAGTTTTCACAATTATTTTGTTAAATAGATTTTGTAATTCTTTCATTTTCTTTTTATCTTCTGGCATACCAGCAATTTGAATATTTGCTCATTTTATGATGTTCCATATAGCACATAAGCTTTGCTCATTTTAAAAAATTATTCCCTTAAAATTTTTGTCTGAGTGGGTTATTTCCAAAGACCTGTTTTCAGGATCTGAGGTTCTTTCTTCTCCTTGATCTAGTCTATTAAAGCTTTCAAATGTATTTTGTCTTTCATTTGGTGGGTTCTTCTGTTCAGAATTTGTCTGCATTTTTTTAATAGTGTCTCTTTGGTAAATTTCTCATTCATATCATGAATTGGTTTTCTGATTTCTTTTCCTTGCATTTTTGAATTCTCTTTTTATCTCACAGAGCTTCTTTCAAATCAATATTTTGAATTCCTTTTCTTGGATTTTATAATTGTTTTGTTTGATTGGGATCTGTTACTGGAGAATTATTGTGTTCCTTCAGAGTTGTCACTTTTTCTTGCTTTTTCATGTTTTCTGTGTCCTTACGTTGATATCTGTGCAGCTGGTGTAATGATCACGTCTTCCAATTTTTTGAATTTGCTTTTGTTGGGAGGGACTTTTTCCTGAAGATGTTTTTATAGTGTTGGTTGAGTAGGGCACTTTGGCTTTGATTCTGGGTGCATGCATTAGTATAGCGTCTGTATGATTTCTTTTGCCTTAAATAGAATCAGTGGCAGCTGTGATTCCCTTGCTGTGTTGGGGGCAGTTATTAGTGAAGACTGTGGAAATTTTTTGCTAGGGACTGGGATGCCAGGTGGGCCAGGGTTTGGGGTCCTAAGGTAGCAGCAGTGGTCTGCTTATGCCTATTTAGGGGCCTCAGGGTGGTGTATGTTGGCCTTGGTGTTAGAAGGCCCAACTGCACTGATTTCTGGGCCTCCAAGTGTCTTGCTGGTAGGTGTAGTGGTGCACCAGGTGGTGAGTGGGTTCTGTGCCCCTTGGGCAGGAGGTGTGGTGTAGGTGATGGTAGTAGCAGTGGCAGGATAACCCTCTGGGTCTCGAGCAGTTTCCACTAATGTTAGTGGTGGCTGCAATGGGCTTAGTGCTTTAGTCTTCATATCTACAATTAGTGAATACAGATGGGTGCCAGCTCTGGTGGTAGTGGCAGGATGGTGGGCCCAACCTGGTGGTAGTGGCAGGGTGGTGGGCCCAACCTCAGGTGTCTAGGAGGAGTGCTGAGTTACTGGTTGTAGTAGACTAGGCAGTGTGATCCCCAGACCCTCAGACTCTCAGATTGAGTCCTCTGGCTTCAGGGGAGGGCAGAGCCAGGCTAAGAAGTCCTACTCTCAGGCCCCCTGGTGTTGTGTGCAGGTAGTGGCTGTGGTAGACAGTGGTGGGGTCATCTCCAAACCCCAGGTGGGATGCTTAGGTTGGGGAATGGGAGTGGTTGTGCTGCAACTCTGCTACCAGGGAGGGCAGGGTTGCTTTTAGTGGCAGTCATAGTCAGGTGGGTGGGAAATACATATTTTGTTTGTATCTTAGCCTAGGTGGCAGTAGCTTATATTTCACTTGCACTTCAGCCACCTCATTGCAACTGGTGCTTCACTCATATCTTAGCCTCGACTTCACTCGCAGCCTACACTTCACTCACGTCCCAGCCCATGGCAGCAGCCCTCAGTAATGGCAGCTGTGGGTGGGGAGAGGGTCTCTGTCTGGGTGCAAGAAAATGCACAGTGGCTCTGCTGATGGTGGCAAGTATGATCATTACCAGTGGTCTGTGCCTCAGTCCTCATAGCAGCAGCTAAGTGCAGTGGTGACTGCCTGTGGGGGATGTCAATAGGGCTCCAGGAATAAGGAGATGTAGTCGCTGTTGGGCCTCAGAGCAGGGTGAAGTCTGTTGGAATCTGGGTTCTCAAAATGGCACCTTGCTGCAGCTGCTTTGGACTTGGGATGTGTGGAAGCCAGTGTGAGCTCCCTGGCTGGAGCACTGACATTGCAGTCTACAGGGAGCTTCTTATTTCAGTTTCAGGGCCCACGATGGTCAAGGGGCTCTCCAGTGGCTAGGATCGTAGGAGTCCATGGTAAGGATGTGGACTTCTGGAGGTCTCTCACTTACCCTTTTCTCATATTGGGGAGTCCCTATCCACATTGGGCAATCTCTCCAAACCCCCAGCCGATCCTGGCCAAGCAGACTGCCTTGCTTCCATGTCCTTCACTGCTTCATGTGCTTCCTGTTACTTCTCTGTTGAACTCCAGGATTCTTTCTTAGATGACCTATTCAAAGTGTGATTGTCTAGTCACTATTTTTGGTTCTTCTTTGTGGAGAAGACGAGTACAAGCTGCCTTTGGTCAGCCATCTTGAAGCTCCTTGGTATCGTGTTCTTAATTCAAATCACACTTGCTCATTGCTGGTATATAGGAAAGTGATCAATTCTTATATATGAACCTTGTAACCTGTAACCTTGCTATAATTATGTATTTGTCCTAGGAGATTTTTGCTTGTTGTTGATTCTCTTAGATGCCTACATAAGCAGTCATATCAGCTATGAACAAATAGTTTTCTTTCCTCTTTCCCAATCAGTTTAACTTTTGTTTATTTTCTTGTCTTACTGCATTAGCCAGGACTTCCAGTACAATGTTGAAAAGAAGTGGTGAGAGGGAACATCCTTGCTTTGTTTCTGATCTTAGTGGGAAAGCTTACAATTTCACACCATTAATTATGATGTTTGCTATAGGGTTTTTTTGTAGATATTCTTTATCATCTTGGGGAAGTTCCCCTCTATTCTTAGTTTACTGAGAGTTGTTACAAATGGGTGTTGGATTGTGTTAAATGCTTTTTCTGCATAGGTTAATATTATCATGTTCTTTTTTCTTTAGTTTGCTGATGTGACGGATTACATTAATTGATGTTTAAACGTTGAACCAGCCTTGGGATAAATTCTGATATTGGTCATGGAGTATAATTATTTATACATGATTGGATTCAATTTGCTAATGTTTTATTGAGGATTTTTGCATCTTTGTTTCTGAGAATTATTGATCTTTAGTTTTCCTTTCTTGTAATATATTTACCTGATTTTGGTATTTGGTTATATTTGGTATTTGGTATTTGGTTGATGGTTGATTTTGGTATTTGGTTGATTAAATGAGTTAGAATATATTCTATCCTCTTCTATTTTCTGAAAAATAATGTGGAAAATTGGCATAATTTCTCCCTTAAATGTTTAGTAGAATTTGCTAGTAAAACCATCTGGACCTAGTGTTTTCTCTTTAGCAAAGTTATTAATTACTGATTCAATTTATTTAATAGGTACAGTTATATTCAAATACAGTTTTTCATCCTGTGTGAGTTTTATCAGATTGTGTCTTTCAAGAAATTGATCTGTTTCATCTGGGTTATCAAAGTTGTTGCCATAGAAGTGTTTATATTACCCCTTTGTCATCATTTTAATATCTATAAGATTTGTAGTGATGTCCCCTCTTTCATATCAGATATTAGTAATTTGTGTCCCCTCTCTTTTTTCTTAATTAGCCTGGCTAGAGGCTTATCAACTTTACTGATATTTTCAAAGAACCAGATTTTTTTACTTGTTTTTCTCTATTGATTTCCTATTTTCAATTTCATTGATTTCTGTTCTAGTTTTTATTATTTCTTTTTTTTGCTTAACTTGGAGTTTTTTTTTTTTTTCCTTGTTTCCTGAGATGGGAGGTTAGATGACTGATTCTAGATTTTTCTTCTTTTTAATATATACACTCAATGCTATAAATTTC
The DNA here is from genome assembly GCF_000951045.1 of Mandrillus leucophaeus. Classification (NCBI taxonomy): domain Eukaryota; kingdom Metazoa; phylum Chordata; class Mammalia; order Primates; family Cercopithecidae; genus Mandrillus; species Mandrillus leucophaeus. Next base: position 6,907,481 of record NW_012101809.1, read on the forward strand.
CTTCTAAGTACTGCTTTTGCTGCATCCCACAAATGTTAGTTTTTTTAAAATTTTCATTTAGTTGAAAATACTTTTTAGTTTCTCTTGACATTTGTTTTTTGACTAATGTGTTATTTAGATGTGTCTTGTTTAATCTCCATTTATTTTGGGACTTTCTACTTATCTTTCTGTTAATTATTTATTACTCAATTTAATTGTGATCTGAGAGCAGACATTGTATGATGTCTATTCTTTCATATTGGTTAAAGTGTGTTTTATGGCCCAGGATGTGGTCTAGTTCAGTGGATGTTCTATTTGGGCTTTAGAAGAATGTGTATTCTTCTGTTGTCTGATAAAGCAATCTATAGATGTTAGTTATGTCCAGTTGATTGATGGCATTATTAAAATCAACTATGTCCTTATTGATTTTATTTCTTTTTTTGTTTATCACTCATACTTTTAAAGAAAACTTTTTAAAGCGAGTGCCCTAGAATTTGCTATATACATTTACAACAAATCTAAACCCATTTTAAATAACACTATATGGCTTCAATAGTAGTGAGAATGACTTTTAGTAAAAATAATTATAAATTCTTGTCTCTCGCCTCTTCTCTCACTGTTGTCACTCATTTAACTTGTATATAAACATACATAAGATATATGTTGGTATTATTATGTTGAGCAAATATTTTCTGTTAAGTCAATTGAGAATAATAGTTTTCTTTCTTTTTTTATTATACTTTAAGTTCTGGGGTACATGTGAAGAACATGCAGGTTTGTTACATAGGTATACACGTGCCATGGTGGTTTGCTGCACCCATCAACCTGTCATCTACATTAGGTATTTTCTCTTAATGCTATTGCTCCCTTAGCCCCCCATTCCCCCTTGACAGGCTTCAGTGTGTGATGTTCCCTTCCTATGTCCGTGTGTTCTCATTGTTCAACTCCCACTTATGAGTGAGGATACGCAGTGTTTGGTTTTTTGTTCTTGTGTTAGTTTGCTGAGAATGATGGTTTCCAGCTTCATCCATGTTCCTGCAAAGGACATGAATTCATCCTTTTATATGGCTGCATAGTATTCCATGGGGTATATGTGCCACATCTTCTTTATCCAGTCTACCATTGATGGGCATTTGGGTTGGTTCCAACCCTTTGCTATTGTGAATAGTGCTGCAATAAACATACATGCGCATGTGTCTTTATAGTAGCACGATTTATAATCCTTTGGGTGTATCCCCAGTAATGGGGTTGCTGGGTCAAACAATTTTGCCTTCATTTATTATTCTTCAGCGTTCTTCCTTTCTTCATGTGGTTCAAGTTGCTGACCCATATTTCCTTCTGTCTGAAGAAACTTTAATGATTTTTGCAAAACAGATCTACTGACAAGTTTCTTAATGTTTGCTTTGTTTGAGAAAACATTCTTTTCTTCTTCACTTTCGATGGATAATTTTGCAGGGTACAGAATTCTAGATTGGCAGAGTTTTTTTCCCTCAACCCTTTAAATATGTCTGTCTACTTTCTTCTTGCTTACATGGTTTCTGGGGAGAAGTTGGACATAATTCTTACCTCTTCTCCTTTATAAGTAAGGTGTTTATTTCCTCTAGCTTTTCTCATGATTTTTTTTCTTAATCTTTGATTTTTTTTTTGTAGTTTGAAAATGATACATCTAGGTGTAGATTTTTCAGCATTTATCTATCTCAGTGTTCTCTGATTTTTGTGTGTCTGTGGTTTGGTGTCTGACATTACTTTGCTGTGATTCTCAGTTATTATTATTTCAGATTTTTTTCTGTTTCTTTTTCTGTTATTCACATTACATGCATTTATACCATTTTTAGTTGTTCTTCATTCTTGGATATTCTTTTCTTTTTTCTTCTTTTTTTTAACTTTTTGTTCTTTTTGCTTTTCAGTTTTGGCATTTTCTATTGAGATGTTCTCAAGCTCAGAGATTCTTCCTAAGCTGTGTTCAGTCTACTAATAAACACATCAAAGGCATTTTTAAATTTCAAGCACAGTGTTTTTGATCTCTAGCATTTCTTTTCTTTCTCAGAATTTTCAACTTTCTGTTTACATTGCTCATCAGTTTTGGGCTGCTGTCTACCTTATCCATTAAGTCTTTTAGCACATTAATTAAATTTGTTTGAAATTTCTGCTCTGGTCATTGCAACATCCCTGTTATATCTGACTCTGATACCTTCTGTGTGTCTTCTATGTTTTTTTCCTTTAGTATGCCTCGTAATTTTTTTCTTCATAACTGGACATGATATACTGGGTGACAGGAATGGCTGTAAATAAGTCTTTATTCATGTGGTGGTAAGATGTGGAAGGAGGGGAAGCTTTCTATCAACCTATCATTAGGTCTCAGGCATTTACAGGTGTTTCTGTTTGTTCTCCCTCTCCTGATCCCTCAGGATGGTTAGATTATTTAGAGTGGGCTGTAGGTAGGTATCTATATTCTCCCACATGGAAGGATAAAGTGGGCTGGCGTTGTGCATTTTACTGCCCGTAGCTTAGTTGGACTATAAAACCCCTGCAGTTTAGGCTCTGATTTATAAGTTTCTTCTGAGAGCAGACCTTGTTAAAAAGAACATAGTGCTCTGATGTGTATTTCAAAATAATTATTTTCCCCCTCCCCTGCTATAACCCTATGGGCAATGTTCTTTAACATTTGCTGGGTGTACGTAGTCACCTACTGATGATAAAATTCACGAAGTCAAGGGGGCTTCCTATGAATACTCATGGAGTTCTGAACTCTCAGACGTGTGTGTGTGTGTGTGTGTGTGTGTTTTGAAAACTCTTTTTTTTTTTTTTGGAAAACTCATAATGTGATTGGCATTGCTTATCCTAGAGAAAGCTTTCAGTTAAAAAACATAATTTAAGTAAGGTACAACATCAGAGTTGGAAATGTTGGATATCTAAAGAGAAGGGAAATAAATATTCAGTTTCTGGTCGATAACAACCGAAGAGAACTTCACCCCACCCTTACTCCTGCGTAAATGGGAGATAACTTATCCCCGATCTTTTTTAGGGAGGCAGCATGATACAGTGGAGAGAACATGGACCTTGGATTTAGGGTTTCATGGGTTAAATTTCCAGAACTGCTACTTCTTAGTTGTGTGAGAGCTTGATAAAATTATCTGTCCTAAACTGTAATTGGCTCACCGTAAAGTGGAAAGAATAATGCCTATCTCAACTTTATTGTTGTGAAAACTATGCTATTGTATGGCATAAATATATGGTAAAACTATATTATTTGCTTGGCACACACTATGTACTCAATAAATGGATTCTTTTTATGACATTATTAGAACTTATATTTAGCATGGTTTGGTAAAATATAGAGCAAGATTTATGGACCAAGGAACCCTTTTCTTTTTGCATTATTTGTGCCTCATATTTTCAAATTAATTTTTCAGTGTAGATGACTAATGCATTTGCATTTCTGGGATTATTCTTCACCAGGAAAATAGAAGGGTAGGTCATTTAATAAAAGCCCTGTTTGGTACATTAGAGAAGTTAAGCTCCCTGTCTGAGATGAACATCCCAAATTCAAACACTTGGTTAGTTGCAGAGCCAGACCTCAAAACTGGGTCTACTAATTCCCATTTATCATGCACTCTCCCCAGCCCCACATGCCTTAGCTGCACCACTAGAGGTGTTTATCTCCTGGAGGTTACATAATCTAAAGTTGCGCCTCAAAGACCAGCAGATATACACAGTGAAGGAAAAAGAGAAAATTGTTCAGGGAGAAGTTAGAAAGAGGAGGATTTTAAGTTCATTTCTCCTGTGCAGATATGAGGATTTGGCTGTCAAGTCAGAGAATTCTTTCTTGTTGTAACTCATTTACCTGATGATCCTTTCTAAGAAACTTCTATGTGCAAGAAGGGCAGTTCTTGACTGTTACCAACACAGCGATTTAGTCAGCAGCCTGCGAGGAACGGAAGACACAACATTTCTCTACAGCCCTATTTTTTTCTTTGAGTGCTGTTTCTAAGACCTAAAATGCCATGCAGTGTCTAATAGGTACTTGATTAAAAACAAATAAATGAACAAAGCAATTGGTGATTCTAGTTTATACTTCTGCAATAATATCTGTGTTAAATTGAATGAGTCACTTAATTTGAGTTTGTATCAATTTCTGTAAAGCAAGGATACTATAATATGTAACATATGAACATGACTTAGTTATTATTTGAAATCTACTGTGTATCTCTCTGTCACTCCACTTCTATAATCTATCAATCAATCTATCTATCTAATACCTACCTCATATATATTATGCCATATTACGAGAGGGCATTTTTAAATTACATATTGGCATTATAGTTTTATGTTTTTAAATTAATGGTGACGAGAGGTATTCCCTTGGTTAGGAATTTTTAATCCAAAACCTTGAACATGAAATGCTGCACAAATACCCGGGTCCCAGAGGTCTTACTAGGTGGTTTTGTTCCCAAAGAACCAAGAGAATGACAATACATGAGAGGCGGTAGAATAGAGTGGTTGCAGAACAAGACAAACCTAGGTTGGAGTCCAGACCGAATCTTCTTTGCTGTATGCCTTTAGTCAAGTCAAAGCATTTAATTGCTTTGAGTCTCAGTTTTATTGTTTGTAATGTCTGAGTAATAACAGTAGTATCTATGATCAAGTATTGCTGCAAGGATTAAGTAAAGAAAGGCATAGAAAGTGTTTAGAACACAACCGAGCATTTGGAAGTATTAGTCACTGTTGTGCTCATCATTTGCATAAATAACATTTGTATTTAGGTTAAAAATCTGACTTGGTTCCACAGGTTACACTCCAATTTCTAAAAATGTTTACTTGGTCCATTTGAAAGCGGTGACTTTTCAGTGCAGTGCTATTTGCTAACACCATGCCAGAAACACATCAAGATGGCCATGGTCCCCAGTAGTTGATCCAATGAGCACTATATTTGGCTGGCAAATGAATGAATGTCCCTACGTATATGGCGAGTGCTGCGATTTTAGAGCTATTTGATTCCCTTTGACTAGCCAACTGACCTGTAAAAGGAACTAATACTAATTTTGAGTATATATTTCTGGTACTCATTATGTACTGGTCTCTTCATACACATTATTTTATTGTTATCAGAACATCACTGATGAAATAGAAATTATCCCATTTTACAGAGAATACAATTAAGGAAATAACCTTGGAAGGTGATGTTTATGGCTGTTTTTATGTGTTTGTGTTTGTGTGACCAGGTCACTATGTAAGTAGTTAAATGAAGTCATCCTACTGAGAAGAGTGATATGGCATCCTGCCTTTATAATCAGACTTTTGCTTGCTGATATTAGGGATAGAAAAACACATATGACATTCTCCTTACGTTCAAGGAGATTATATCCCCAGTAAGAAAGCACAATGAGCACATATGCAATAAGTGACAAACAAATATGTTGTATAAGCAAATAGAAAAGAGCAAGAATTTCTGAAATCCAACTGTAGGCATATGTGCCTACAAATCTATCAGTGGGCAATGTGAAATTCCATCAGTACTTTTGTGGATCTTTTTAAGAGCCTATAGTTTGAGCTACATGTTGTGTGGAATACAAAGCAGTGTAAATTCCATTTATTGCTTTCAAAAAACATGTAATCTATTCGAGAATATGAGGGTAAAATTCAAGAATAGATAAAAGCAGGTATGCAATAGGAATGTAAAATTACTGGCTGAGTCCAGCAGCCTAGGGAGTGATGGATATGTAGACATTGTTGGTCATGGGGTGAGTCATATATAAAGTGGAGCCTAAGCTGGCATAGAAGGAGCAGTAGAATTGAGGCAGAGAGGAAAGAGAGGGATTTTTGTGTAGAGGTTAGGCTTTGGGGATGTTAAACTAATTCAGCCAAAGTTAAAGGATTCATTTGGGCAGAAGTTGGAGAAAATGCTAAAAGGTGAGGAAGATAGATGGCTTTGAGTGATAAAAATTGATGCTTTTGCTTTTGTCACAAAAATTCTGATTTAGGGTAGCGTGATATAAGATAGAACCAGATTCACGGACAGTGATACTTTAGACAGATACTGTCAAAGAGGTTTTGGATGTATTTACCTGTGTATGTTAGTGTATCTGTATTTGAGGAAAAGTGCTTTTCTAACCTGTGAATTTTCACATTAATCCCATAGGCATAAAAGTATGGGAGTTTTGGTTTACTACCTTTAACTATTTATCATCTTTTCCCACCTATTACCACCAGTCATTTTTCTCCTTTAAAAACACACAAAGACAAAGGAATAAAGCCAAATAGTATCTATAACTATTAGTTTAGCTTTAAATTACTAGTTTACTATACTGTTTGGCTTCATTTCTTTGCTTTAGCATCCATAGCTACTAGTTTAGTTTTAAACCAAACTAGTGAATAGAACCATGAATTTGGTTCTATCTTATGTCACTAGTTTAGTTTTAGTTTACAACTAGTAGCTATAGATAGTATTTTGCTTTATTTCTTTGCTTCTTTGCTTATTTCTTTAAGATTTTTTATATAGTTCTAAACGTGGTAGATCCATAATTATATATCCAGGCTTTGTGCTTCATACGATGAGCACTTTGCACACATTACTATATAATCTGCTGAAGGTTTTAAATAAGGCAAGCATAGTGACTGCATAATCTGTCCAATTTGGGACTGGCAGCTGTTATCAAGGTATGCATTTTAAATTGCGGAGATTTTAGAACGTACACTATTAACTTGACTTACTGTGTCTGGGAAACTGATGTAGGCTGCATCCAAGATTTCCCTGCAGCTTGCTTAGTTCCATTAGTCAAGTGGAAATCTCATAACTAAATAGTCACACAGAGCTTTGTCGATTTCTTGCCAGGCTCAGTGGATAATATGTGACCTGTTGCACATGAGGGATTCTCTGTGGGGAGGGATGTAGCTCACAGCCTAGGCAGGGCATGAGGTATTTTTCTAAGGGGCCTTGCTGTGGGCTGGCTCTGTAGATTGGATGAAGCACAGAGACAGAGAAGTCAATCAGCTGCCTGTTGGATTTGTGGGGCTCTGAAAGGCCAATTTGCTGGGATTAACAGAGGTCTGGCTTAATAAATGTGTCTGCTTGTCTAATATATTTGAGTAAATGAACCTTAAAATACTTGATTTAATTTAGCATTGGGCACCAGATATCAGTGGCTGATGAAGAACTCAAGAATCCTGTTGAGTGTTCCAGCTTTGCAAGGAAGGTAAAATCAACCATGCTGCCATAACAGCTGATGAGAAACAAAAGCAATTTGGAAAACAAAATTAGCTCCTGCCATTTCCCCAACACAAGAGTCTGTGGCTTGCCACCTGGGGACCAAGTGTTCCCATTCAGCACAGTTTGTTTGCTGTGGCTCAGTGCCCTGACTGGCTGGCAGGAGGGCACATACTGTCTTACTTCAGATGGCATTCCCTTTGCCCTGCATCCCTGCACCCTTGCTGGGCCCTGGATCTCCTAGGGAAACAGCCAGATGGAGACAAGATCAAATCTGCTAGGACAGGAGGAATTCCATTCCTCTCAAAAGAGATTCCATTGCCCAGGACAGCACCAACCCAGTGAATCTTAAGAAGAGAAGGCAGAAAAAGGAGAGAGGGCCATGTATACTACTGAGAACTGAAGAAGATGAGCTGGAAGTAGTGAAGATTCTCTAAAGAGAAAACTACTAAGGGAGAAAAATGCCTGGTGGTCATAGGTGGGAAAAGATGAGAAATAGTTGAAGGCAATAAAACAAGACGGGAAGCTGAAAGAGCTGTGCAGTGAACATCCACATACACACTACCTGTGGTCCACCATTAACATTTGCTATGCTTGCTCTATCACATGTCTATCTGTCCATCCTTCTGTATACATCTATTAGTCTATATTGACATTTTATTCATTTCAAAGTAAATTTAAGACACCTATATTCTTTGTCCTAAATGATTCAGCTTGTGAATCGTTAACTATAGTTGAATATTTCTTTACACTTTTACCCCTGTGGGGGTATAAATCCTATCAACAATGGAATGCAAAATTCAATAGTGTGTACTTACTGAGTTTTGGAAAGACATTCACCTGTGTAATCCAAACTTCCTGAAAGTCCTCTCATGCCCCTTCTCAGTCAATCTCCAGCCCAGTCCCCCTTCTCAGTCTGTCTCCAGCCCAGTCTCCAGAACCAACCACTATTCTATTTTTTCATCATAAATTAGATTTGCTGGTTTGGGGTTCTATCCATACTGATTATACACACACACACATATACATACACAAACACCAATTATACATATATATCAGTATTTATTTATTTCCTACTAAATTTCCTGCTAATGAATTCCTGGGCTGTTTCCTATTTTGGGCTGCTATGAATAAGCCACTATGAACATTTATTTTTTTGTTTGTATACTTGTGTCCTTCTTTTCTCTTGACTAAATTCTTAGGGTTGTAGTTGCCAAATCATAAAATATACATACGGTACAATCGATGGAGGATTTTTCTTGGCCCCTTCACTGAACTCGCAGCAGGGGCACTCCCTCTACCGGCCCACAGTGCTCAACCCCTTGTGGGAGGGAGCATGTGAGCGAGTGAGTGCGGGATCTGGCCAGACTCTTCCGGTGCTGACACAGGAGCAAGCTCCATGGAGGGCCCATGGCCAGACCAGGTGTGTCACCTCAGGGGGAACACAGCAGCCCCAGGTGAGGGTGCTTGCAACCCTGAAGCCTCAGAGGGGGTATTACAGTGCTCCTTTAGCTCCACCATCTGTGGACAGTGGCGTGTTAGCAGCTCAGTTGGCCCCTTGCCTTGTCATGTGGGGCAGCTGCCCTCTGCGCTGCGAATAAAGGGCCAGTGTGACAGTCTTTGTGGGGACCCACACTCGGTGGTTCTGCAGTCCAAGAAGAATGAGGTCACATGGACAGTTGAAAGATGGTGAAGGCAGAGAATTTTACTGAGCAATGAAAACAGCTCTCAGCAGAGAGGGGAGCTGGAGAGGGGACAGGAAGGGCAGATCATCTCCTCCCTGACTTCAAGTCAGGCTGTCTCCTCCCAGAAGTCAGGCTGTCGTCTTCTCTACCAACTGTGTCTGGGATCTTTACAGACACAGGATGGGGATCGTGTGCTGATTGAGTTGTGAATACGCAAAAAAGGATCAAGTGAAGACACCACTCAAAGGTGGGCATGACAGTGTAGAAAACCAACTAGGAAAGGGTAGGTATATGTAAAATAGGCGAAGGATAGGGATCAATCAGAGAAAGCGCGCCAAACAGGAAGACAAGTTTTCAATCCAGTCCAAAGATTTAACTTGTAAATTGGCTTTCAGGCTTTAAACTGTCTTTGGCTTGGAGGTGGGGTTTCACTGGGTACCCGCCCCTATCTGCCTAGGCATTTGGCTGCCTCCTGTCACTATCACACCACTTTGGAAAAAGTTCTTGCAATTTCTTACAAAACTAAACATTTTCCTAAATGGTTCTTCCATTTTACATTTCCACCAAAATTCTATGAGTCCTAATTGTCCTGCATCTTCAATATTACTTGATAGTATCATATATATAATATATATTATGATACTATATATCTCTAATGAGATATGTGTGTGTGTGTATACATATATATATATATATATATAGCCATTCTGTTGGGTGTTTAGAGATATCTCATTTTCTTTTTAAAGAATGTAGCAAAGGTAATGAAGCAATTGAAGGTTTTCTGTCAGATAAGACCTGATGGGCTGACCAGTAGAAGCTAGAAATTTTGCCTAAATTCATTTGTCAATGCAGCAGATTCTGATTGCTGAATGAGTCCTCACAGATCACCAGATCACCTAACCCAAACCACTCATTTAACAGGTAAAGAAGTAAGGGCCAGAATGGGGACAAACTTTGCCTCAGGATATTGATTCAAACAGTAACAGAGTGAGTTTCAAGTCACTGTTCTAATTATACTAGAAATGGTGACTCTGTGCCACACATGTTGTTATTCCCTTATTCCATGGCCCTGATTGACATTTGCTATGCTCAGCCCAGCTTCACTTTAGCTCCCTTCTCCAAACAGGACCATAAACAGCCACTGTTGACCCTTTGGATTTTATATGCATGTCAGAACTTATTTACACTTCATTCATCGATTAATTCAGAAGGTCACACCCACGTAAGTGTCATCACCCAGTCATAAGTATGGGAAAAAATGCCTGAACTCTGAGGTTTGTCCTTAGTTAAGGGAAGGAGTATATCTCTTTCCATACTCCCTTTCTTCTTTCATTTACCAAATAGAAAATAAAATATGTCAGATGCTTAGGACAGTATCTGTAATCCTGCCCAGCTCCAGCCATCAACCTGATCATAAAACAGAGCTATAGAATTTTAAAGCAGAAGAAATTAAATTATTGTTTCAAAGGCCCAGTTGAAAATTCTGAGCTAGAAAGGAATTTTATTATTACAGTAGGGACACCATCTGAAAGCTGCGGCTGGGAGCCTCTGCAGGGTTTTGTACACATGCATCCAGGCCATACATGGGTATGCTGTGAAGGACTGTCCTGCCCCACTTAAAGGGCAGCTCTGTGCATTCCGCAACTGGCTACATTACCACTCTCCATCCTGCTGTCATCCTGACACAAAGAGAGGAGAGGGAGTCTGCTCATCTGCCCCTGTGATATCTCTTTATCAGCTGCCTTAGATCAGCCTTCAATTGTTACATCTTACTTTCCAAACAACAGAGAATTTGAGAGGGCATTGACTGTAAGATGCCCACTGAATAATGACTCATCAATCTGAAGATTTGTACTCTCTTCTCTCCAATGAGCATCTGCTTTTTAATCAAGATTCTTCTTTCCAGGAAAATAAAATATATAATTAGAGCTGACCCTTGAACAACAAGGGTTTGAAATGTACAGGTCCACTTATATGTGAGGTTTTTTTTTTCCAAGAAATACAGTTAACCCTCCATATCATCAGGATCCACATCTGCAACCAAACTTAGATTGAAAATATAACATTTGCAGAATGCAAGACCTGCAGATATGGAGGGCCTACAATGGGATTGGAGTATGTATGGATTTTTGTATACACAGGAGTCCTGGAACCAATCCTTTGTGAATTCTGAGGTATATCTGCATTCTATTTCTTTCTTCATCCTTGAGAAATTCCTATCTGTTATGATTATTCAGGGAAAAAACAGAAAGAGAAAAAGATTAATAAATGATCACAAATATGTATGTTTGTGTATTTTCCAACCTATTAAAAATGGTAAAAATGCCTTGCAATGGAAAACACAGATATAATAATATAAAAAGTCAGTAATCTGATGGCGCATCTAATTTATGTATATTTTCAGCTCTATGAAAGGCAATGTGTGGCCGGGCACAATGGCTCACGCCTGTAATCCTGGCACTTTGGGAGGCCGAGGTGGGTGGATTGCCTGAGCTCAGTAGTTCGAGATCAGCCTGAGCAACACGGTGAAACTCCATCTCTACTAAAATGCAAAAAAATAGCTGGGTGTGGTGGTATGAACCTGTTATCCTAGCTACTAGGGAGGCTGAGGCAGGAGAATTGCTAGAACCCAGGAGGCAGAGGTTGCAGTGAGCTGAGATCATATCACAGCACTCCAGCCTGGGTGACAGAGTGAGGCGACAGAGTGAGACTCTGTCAAAAAAAGGAAAGAAAGAAAGACAATGTGCCTAAGGTGGGCACTACAGAAGTAAATAACTATGTGATCACTTCTCAGAAAGGTTTCATAATCCAGTGGAATATAGGATGAAAATATAAGTGACACCAGATACTGGAGGAGATGGGAAATGATCTCCTATTCCCAAAACCCACAGGAACAAGTTACCAAAGCTGCTTCTACTTTGCCCCAGGAGAAGGAGCAGAATGAGATGCAAAATCCAGGATGCCCAGTCTTATCCTTATTTCTAGAATTTAACAGTTTATAACATGTTTGAAGTATACTAATACTCTTCCTAGATACTGGAAGAGTAATCATGGTTTTAAGAAACTGTATAAAGTTTGTTTGTTTTCTTTTGCAAGTTAGGATGACAGTCTGAGAATTTCAGGAAAGGAAGGAAAGTTGATATCCCACACAAGACTGAATGAGTATTGTTACTTCTTCTTGTAGCCTCTCATCACTTTGGACAGCAGCATTTCCTTCACATTCCTTGCAGAGGGAACCAACACCATCACAGTCCAGGTGGCTGCTGGGAATGCCCTTATCCAGGACACAAAAGAGATTGCAGTTCATGGTAAGCCCTGAATATTGTTCTGTGATGCTCCTTCCCACTCAGTTAATTGCCTCTGCCCACTCTCCCTACAATCATTGAGTGTGGTGGAAATTCCTCAGGCCTTGGGAAAATGACATAGGTCAACAGGAAGCTTCCAAACCTACCTCCGACCTAGAGATTGAGGTTATAAGAGACGTATACCACAATCAGCTATTTGTTGTCCCCTGTGTTACGTCTGCCTCACAACGTGTTTGGGGTTCTCATTAGACAAAGACACCTACCACAAATGGAAGGAAATGCAAGCTGGAAAGACTGTCATAGAAGGGTCTAGATCTTTTGTCCTGCCGAGGTATCTACAACATATATGCAGGACACACTCTTTGTGAGATGAGGACCAGCAATTTCCAAAGGTCAGGAGTCATGATCCCTGCCTTGTAGGATTCATTGCTCAGTTAATGAGAGGACTTATTCACAACTGATGGCTTTCTTGATTGATGGAGATTTGAATATCATTTGCTGCAAAACTAGATAATAAGGCTAAGAATGTAAGTTAGGACTAGGGCGGAAGAGTGGTGAATAGGACTACTATCCTGTTCTCAACTCTGGAGAACCATTCTTAAGAATATTATAAATGAAAGTGCCTCTACTGCCATTTCACACAACCTCTCCCAGGTCCTTAGACACAACCACTATCACTGTGGTTTTCTAGGAAGTTAAGTGAAGGTTTGTGATCCTCTGACTCAGATTATGTTCCTCCAGCCTCACACCAGGTAAATTCCTTTTCCTACCTTTCTGCCAACTTGCTTCTCAGGCTCTTCAAGGGGCACATGGAAGTTTTGTGTGTTTCTTTCAAAGTAAACATTTTAATTGAATTGTAAATTTTATACAGAAGTGTGCAGGGCACAAGTATTTAGTTTTATGCATTACCACAAAGTGAATACACCTGTATACTCACCAACCGGGTCAAGATACAAAGTTTCAACCTGTTTTCTAATCCTCAGAGGCAGTTTCTAGCACAATGGGCAAAGGGATTAAGGAAGGAGAAGTGAAAAGACTCCATTCCAACCAAGCCCAAATTGTTAATGCTTTGTGTTGGCTCTGCGTGGTGCCACCTACAGGAGCAGAAGTCTCCTTCTGGAGTTTCGTATTTGTCTTTCATTTCAGAGAATTGTCTTTCATTTCAGAGAATATACAGGAAGAAAGGCTTAAGATCTTAGGCACTAACAAAACTGGTAGGAGCACAAATCTACTTCTAATCACCAAATTGTACTTTATTTCAGAAGTCAGGAAACAAGCTGAGAACGAGGAATTCTAGCAGAAGCCTGGTGAAACAGTAGATGCTTTACCGAAAGCACAGTGGTGGTGGAGCCCCACACCTGTCACACCCTCTCTCTTCTCACTCTCCTAGCCTCACCTGAACACTCTCTCTCCCTGCAGAATATTTCCAGTCCCAGCTTTTATCATTCTCTCCTAATCTGGATTACCACAATCCTGACATTCCTGAGTGGAGACAAGATATTGGCAATGTCATCAAGCGAGCTCTGGTTAAAGTAAGTTGGCTTTATATTTGTTTAAGTTCTTGCGAATAAAGAAAAGAACTAGATAATGTGGTCCACAATACATTGGCATGAATTAAAACTGCATTCCACAATTAGATAAAGATTATTTATCTGTAAAAAGAGAGAGAAGAGACTGGGCGCAGTGGCTGACACCTGTCATCCCAACACTTTGGGAGGCCAAGGCAGGCACATCACGTGAGACCAGGAGTTCGAGACCAGCCTGGCCAACATAGCAAAACTCTGTCTCTACTAAAAATACAAAAATTAGCAGGATGTGGTGGCATACACCTGTAATCCCAGCTACTCAGGTGGCTGAGGCACGAGAATCGCTTGAACCAGGGAGGTAGAGGATGCAGTGCGCTGAGATTACACCATTGCCCTCCAGCCTGAGTGACAGAGCAAGACTTTAACAAAAAAAAAAAAAAAAGAAGAAGAAGAAAGAATTGTAGGATTAAAAGGGAGGAGAGAAGTATAAAAGAGAGTCTAGTTCAATGTTTGAAGAAGGAAACTGGCCCAATGTTTATTACGAATTTTTCTGAGACAGGGGCTTGATTCCATTAATGCACTAATGGATGGACCACTCACTGAGTTTTTGCTAATATTATGCACTTGTCTGACTCTTTGTTCACCAAGAGGGTCTTCTTAACCAAACATTTATACTCACAAGACTACCATTGGCCACAGATTGCACTCAGAAGGCTACAGGCCAAGAAAGAGAGCATTCCAGCAGGGTAATAGAATTACAGAGTTAATCCAAGGTCAAATTTGCCTTAGAGAAAGTAAAAGGGTTTTGTTAAACATTTTCTCAGAGGTAGGCACTAGAATATATTGATGAATAAAACATGGTCAATTGAAATGTAGAAATAAGTCTAATGTGTAAGCAGCTCTAAGCTAGAGGCATGGCCAGCATCTCTATGGGGCAGAGAGAACAGTGTAATTCACACTATCCAGGGACATGAAGACTTGGCACAGATTTGCAACTCAATAAATACTTGTTGAACTCTTGGAAGTCTTTGGAGAGAATACTTGAACTGTGTTTGCAAGGATAAATGTCAGTTAACAGGGGCAGGATGGTGTTTGAATGAACAGCATGTGCAAAGTCATGGACTATTTAAAGAGTACAGCACACTTTGGGAGGCTGAGGCGGGTGGATCACCTGAGGTCAAGAGATCAAGACCATCCTGGCCAACACGGTGAAACCCTGTCTCTACTAAAAGTACAAAATTAGCTGGGTGTGGTGGCGTGTGCCTGTAGTCCCAGCTCCTCGGGAGGCTGAGGCAGGAGAATCACCTAAACCCAAAAGACAGAGGTTGCAGTGAGCCGAGATACTGTGCCACTGCACTCCAGCCTGGTGACAGAGCGAGACTCTATCTCAAAAAAAAAAAAAAAAAAAAAAAAAA
>NW_012101809.1:6922644-6923664 GCF_000951045.1 Mandrillus leucophaeus
TTAAAAATGTAGCCGGGGATGGTGGCGCATGCGGGTAGTCCCAGCTACTCAGCAGGCTGAGGCAGGATAATTGCTTGAATCCAGGAGGTGGCGGTATTAGAGAGTCAATATTCTAAGATCGTGTCACTGCACTCAAGCCTGGGTGACAGAGCGAGACTCTATCTCAAAAAAAAAAAAAAAAAAAAAAAAAAGAGTACAACATATCTGGGAAATGGAAAAGAGTTTGGCGTAGCTAGTTTGTAGGTTATAAGGGCAGGTGCAGCTAAAATTGAGCTAGGATGCTTATGTCATATTGTGTAGGGTCTGAGAGACCAATAGAAGCTTGGCATCTATTCTGAAGGCACTGGGGAGTATTTAAAGTATTGTTTTTTTTTTTATTTCAGTAAGAGAATAGGTTTATATGTCAGGAACCTATTCTGGTGGCAATGCAGAGGACAAGCTGGGGTAGGAAGGGAACATAGTGGGGGAGACATTTCACAAAAGATGACCAGCTAAAAGATCACTGAAGTTATCTAGGCCAGGAATATAAGGTGCTCAGGAAGAAGAGGTAAAGGCTACTTAAAAAGTGGAACAATAGAACTGGTGACTAAGGAAATGTAGTGTGGGTGAGAGGGAGAGAGAAATTCTCTGATGACAAGAGCTGGTAGGAGATGGCCTTACATTAATCAAGATAGGGACTGTGTAGGAGAAGCACGCTTGGGAAACAATAATGATTTGACTTTTAATATAAGTCTGGAGCACGTGAGAAACAGTTGGGTGAAGATGACCAGGAGGATTGAAAATATGGATCTGAAGATGAAGCAGAGGTTCATGCTGGAGGGAGAGATGTAAGAGAAGAGGCTGTGGAGGTTGTTAGGCTCTCCAAAGAGGAGTTGGGGAACGAGGCAGACACGCTGCTGGTAGTTCCCCAAGGCAGAGGAGAAGGCCCAGGTCCTTAGACACAACCACTATCACTGTGGTTTTCTAGGAAGTTAAGTGAAGGTTTGTGATCCTCTGACTCAGATTATGTTCCTCCAGCCT
>NW_012101809.1:6923714-6992698 GCF_000951045.1 Mandrillus leucophaeus
GTTCCCCAAGGCAGAGGAGAAGGATCCAGGAAGGACATGGAGAAAGAGCTGACAGAGAGGAAGAAGAATAAATAGAAGAGAATGACATAGGAGCATTCCTGTATGGAGTGGTCTATAAGAGTAACTACACTTCAAATCTTTTTACAAAGAGACTGTTCATAGAAAGAGATGAGAATGAGGGCCGGGAGTGGTGGCTCATGCCTGTAATCTTAGCACTTTGGGAGCCGAGGCAGGCGGATTGCCTGAGCTCAGGAGTTTGAGACCAGTCTGGGCAACACAGTGAAACTCCATCTCTACAAAAATAAATGTTAAAAATGTAGCCGGGGATGGTGGCGCATGCGGGTAGTCCCAGCTACTCAGCAGGCTGAGGCAGGATAATTGCTTGAATCCAGGAGGTGGTGGTTGCAGTGAACCGAGATTGCTCCAGTACACTCCACCCTGGGCAACAGAGTGAGACTCCGTCTCAAAGAAAAAAGAAAAAAAGAGATGAGAATGAGATTGTTATGTATGCTGTGTTAGTCTGTTTGGGCTGCTATAACAAGGTTCCATAAACTGGGTGGCTTATAAACAACAGAAATGTATATCTCACAATTCTGGAGGCGGGGAAGTACAAGATCAAGATGCTGGCAGATCTGATGTCTGGTGAAAGCCTCTTTCCTTATTCAAAGACAGAACCTTCTTGCTGTGTCTTCACATGGTGGAAAGGGCAAGGTGGCTCTCTGGGGTCTCTTTTATAAAGGCACTAATCCCATTCATGAGGGCTCCACCCTTATGACCTAATCACCTCCCACGTCCCCACCCTGATACCATCACGTTGGATGTTAAGTTTTGACAGATGAATGGGGGTGGGGGGTGCAAAAACATTCAGATCATAGCATATGTCTTTGGTTGCAAGGCATCCAGAATTGGGTTGTATTATGTATGGTTATATTCATTAAAAACATACTAGCTTTTTAGGAAATAACTTGGTAATTGCAATAATAATCATCAGTTCTTTCAGTTGATTCTCAGGCCTCAAATCTCACAAGGACCAATCACTCATATGTCCCTTTGGTTGGGTTAAATGAATCTAGATACATTGCTCCAAGGTCCCTCTAAGGGTCTTGATGGACTGACACTCCCTGACATTGTTCTTTCCTGAGACAAAGGGTCACACCAGTCAAGGCATTAATAAACTCACCACCCCACCCCTTCACTGCATTGGGTGATTCTCTGCATTTCACCCCTTAGTCTGGCGTCCTGAGACTTGCTTTAAGGTTAGGTGAAGGCCCCCAGCCTTATGGACTTGGGCATTGAGACTTAATGCTACTCAAGATCATGCTTTGAAAGGATGCTGAGGCATCTAGCTCACCACCTAAGGGTGTTAAGAGGATGCCTCCCTGGTTGGTGGACTCTTTAGGCTTCTGACTGCTGCTTCTTACTTCCCTGCAGGCTGGCTCTTTCACTTTTCTTTATCACATCCCTGAGAGTTCACTCCAATCTGTAAGCCTTATTCCAAATAGGAATCAGAGCTGAGTAAATGGAAAACAACCAACCCCTCCACTTCTGTTCAATCTTCGATCTAGCAACTGTTTATTTAATTTTTACTGTGTCAAGCATTCTTTGGAACAGTGAGACCCCAGACAGAAATATCTGGGCAATCACACCATAAGAACCTGTATTAGTCCATTCTCAAATGGCTATAAAGAAAAGCCCGAGACTCGGTAATTTATAAAGAAAAAAGGTTTAACTGACTCACAGTTCTGCATGGCTAGGGAGGCCTCAGGAGACTTAACAATCATGGCACAAGGCACCTCTTCACAGGATGACAGGAGAGAGAAGAGTGCCAGAGCGAAGGGGTAAAAGCCCCTTATAAAACCATTAGCTCTCATGAGAACTCACTATCATGAGAACAGGAGGATGGGGAAACCACCCCCAGGATTCGATCACCTCCACCTGGTTCCTCCCTCAACACCTAGGGATTCTGGGAATTACTATTCAAGATGAGATTTGGGTGGGGACACAAAGCCTAACCATATCAGGGTCTATCTGAGAAAAGACTGCACCAGACAGATGTAATCATGTGTCACGGTGGACATGATCTATATCTCTGAAATGCAGTGGATGTGGTCCTTTGGAGGTGTTTGGGGTGGGAGGCTAACGTGGAGGAGATCACTGCAGATAGAGGTAGTCAGCGGGCACTTCTTGGAGGATGCGGGTATTTCACCTCATTCACAAATTATATATTTGGATTGGCAGAAGAGGTGGGGGGGTGGTGTTCTGGATAAAAGATCTTCAGGAGACACATGGGAAAGAACAAGCTTACCCTTCACGGGGGAGAACTCTGCCTCCTGTTTTCTTTACAAATTTGCCTTCAGACAGAAGCTGACTTTTAAGTGTTTATCACAAAAGCAATATCATTCTTTTACTAACCACTCAGGAATAGAAAAATCCACTCGTGTTCTCGGCCTCTTAACAACGTTTAGTATTTTGTTATTTTTTTCTTCTATACATTTGTATTTTTATAGAGTTGTAACCAAAGAAATGTAAGGAAATAGACTGGAATGCAGCTATCATAAGTATTTTTATATGTTGTCTCATAGTACTCATTATCATCTTAATGGTAGCATAATATTCTATCAGGTGATTATACCAGTATTTACTTAATTTTTTGGAATACTGGAGATTTTCCCATTTACTTGCTAGTATAAGTAATATTGTATTTTTTCCTGCGTATGGCTTTTCCTATATTTTGGATCATGTCTTTAGAACAAACTCACCAAGTTACAGTTACTGACTGAAGGGTATGAATATTTTTATGGCCTTTAAATTAAGTCTTTCAGAAAACAAATTGGCAATATGTATCAATTTCTAGCACTGCCAGCGCCAAATGAGGGAACTTCCTTCACTGCAGTCTTGCCAATATTAGCTATTACACTTAAAAAAATCCTGCTTTAATAAGTGAAAGCAAGTGTTGCTTGGCTTTCTTTAAATTTTCATTTGCCCATGTTTGTTTATGACTTCTTTTTCCTCATTTGCACCCAGCCTGTGTTTCAGCCAGACGTCCTAGCCCTCATAGAAAAAATGGAAAATATGAGAGGAACTTTTGCAAATGTTCCCAGCAAATAATGTTTTAAAAATCATTTGTAATACCATTCTAGTTTCAGTAAAGATGTATGTAAGAGCAGAGGAGGTGGTGAAACTAATAATGTTTTACCTAGCAGATCTAAGGGAAAAACTGAAAGAAAGCCTGAATGTATACTGGAGCCTGTGCCTAAAAAGCTGCATTTGAAAAACTCATATGAGCCCTCTGGCAGTGCACACTCTGCTCTTGTCATTGATTGGAGGAGGGCTGGTTCCTCCACAACCTCTCTTTGTCTGAACATCTTTGCAGGTAACCAGCGTCCCAGAGGACCAGATCCTCATCGCCGTGTTCCCTGGCCTCCCCACTTCAGCAGAGCTTTTCATTCTCCCACCCAAGAACCTGACGGAGAGGAGGAAAGGCAACGAAGGGGACCTGGAACAAGTAAGTGAAAGCAAATCTGGCTGGGACCCTTGCCTGCACCCTACGCCCTGAGAGGGCACAAAACTGTTTTCAGCAAGAAAGGGAGACAGGCTCTCTTCCATTGCCCCAACAGCCAAGGTTTTGAAGAGCAATCACCTTTACCCAGAGTAAATACAGGTACAAATAGACTGGAGCATTCAGCTACTCAGGAAGGAATGGCACCCCTGGCATTATTCATTCCAATGTCTGACATCCCTGTGCCAGCTCATGTCTCCCTCCCAGTGACTCCTCCTGGGGTACAGGGGAGGGGGAGAGAGAGAGAGAGAGAGAGAGAGAGAGAGAGAGAGAGAGAGAGAGAGAGAGAGAAAGAGAGAGAAAGAGAGAGAAAGAGAGAAATTTCAATTTCCTTGTTTATTTCTGGGACTATGTGCCTCTTGTCTTTAAACTGCACTAGCCCCTAAAGATCCTGGCCGATTTTTAAGCTCTGCTTCTGGGGAGAAAGTGAACTGCTTTCAAACATGATTCTTTTGGAGAGGGATGTATTGCCTCACTTTACTTTAAGGAAGCAACATTTCCAAAAGGGATTGTGATTTACTGTTCTTATCAGATGGGCATATAGAACTATACTGCGATCTGCACTCTGTCCTGGAAGTAAAGGGAATGGCAGGACTTGTGTTTCTCCTTTTCATCCTCTATTCCTCCTGAGGTCTTAATGTCTGTACTGTTTCACCCTTCCTTTCTTTCTCATGATGCTAAGTCAGGTGAAGTAGAAATAAGTGAGCATGAAGCTGCAGAAAATCGGCATGAATCACACACATTTGCTCCCATATGAGGTAATCATTGTACAGACATATTTTGTGTCCCTATGATACTCACTGGCCGTCACCCCATCCTTACAGCCATCCACAGACCTTGAGCAGTACAGATGTGATTGCAGTTTCTCTGAGAAATAATTTCTTGCATTGCAGGGTTGCATATTGAAGTTGGCCAGAAATAAATTTAGCTTCTCAATGCATACATCACTTTTACAAGACCTCTTTATTCTGAAATAGCAAGTGGCATGTGTGAACTATATTTGGAAGCTACAATATCCATCCATTTAGATAAATAGGTAATTACAGTGATGAATAGCAGCTGTGATATTAAGGCGCATACAGCGAGATAAGAGGGACAACAGCCTAAGTCGGCCTCAGCTTTCATGTGGGAATTGCAGAGTGATTAAATCGGTGTTATGTGTTCTGAGACTTGCTAGGGAAAAGTAAAGAACAAAAATTATCCCATAAAAAGGAGGCAGCTTCTGCTTTGATGTTTGCTTCCCATTGTCTCTAAGATAGAAAACGCAGAGGAGTGGGCTGGGAGTATATGTGCCTGCTTAAATCCTGGCAGGGGCCTACATCCCCTGTGTGTATGACTTAATCAGATTACAGAGCTAATGATGGGTTGAACTTCTTTCATTGGAACCCATAACAGGTCTTTTTAGAGTGTTATAAAGACACGGATAAAAGAGCAGTGAAATAGGAATTGAATGAAACTCCTATGTCTATTGTAGCTCGAACTCACCAGTGACTGCAGGCATGCCTCTTTCTGTCTCTCACTCTCCTCTCCAGAATAAGCAAATATTACCATCTATAGTTGTTTCTCAGTACACACAGGAGAATGGTTCTAGGACTTCTGATATACCAAATCTGTGCATCTTCAAGTCCTACAGCTGGCCCTGCAGAACTTGCATGTAAGAAGTTGGGCCTCTGCAACATGGTGAAACCCCATCCCTACTAAAAATACAAAAAGTAGCTTAGTGTGGTGGTGACACGTGCTTATAATCCCAGCTACTGGCAGGGAATCGCTTGAACCCAGGAGGGAGAGGTTGCAGCGAGCCAAGATCATGCCACTGCACTCCAGCCTGGCGACAGAGTGAGATTCCATCTAAAAAAAAAAGAAGAAGAAGAAGAAGAAGTAGTTGGGCCTCTGTATATTCTGTATATGCAAGTTTCGCATCCTGAGAATACTGTATTTTCCATCCACATTTTGTTGAAAAAATCCACATAGAAGTGGATCTGCTTAATTCAAAACTGTATAGTTCAAGGGCCAACTGTACTTCCTTGGTCTCACAAGGCTCCAAGGGCTGTGAGAACCACATTGATAAATATGTCCCAATATCTTATCCCTAACTGAACCACGGTGACTTTTTACCTGTTGACCTTCTCATTGGTTTCTTATTCCATGAGGGAGCATCATTGCATGTCATGTCACCCCGTGCATCCTGTCTTTTTTTCCAGATTGTGGAAACACTGTTTAATGCTCTCAACCAAAATTTGGTCCAGTTTGAGCTGAAGCCGGGGGTACAAGTCATTGTGTATGTCACACAGCTGACATTAGGTGAGTGCCACTGGGAACTGGGGAAATGGGAAAGATGATTTGTTATCCCAGAGAGAAAAGGAGGAGAGAATCATGAAACCCTGCTCCATAATGCCTGAAATTGGCTTTGTAGAAGGGTCCTTTTTATAGTTATGGGTTCAGAAGGATTGTTCACATCAGTCACATTGTTCTGAAGGCATCCTACGAGAAGACTTTCTTAGGAGTAGCTTTGCCATTGAATCCCTAGATGGTCTTGGAGAAAACCTACAATTTCCTCGGGTCTTAACCTTATTCATTTGTTTGTTTGTATATTTCTTTATTTTGTCTGTGGCAAATGGGATTATATTGGATAGTCCTCTAGCTCTCTTCATGCATATGATTATTTGATTTTATGAATCTTGGATGGTAGGCCACAGAACTTTAAAACTCCCTTCTAGTTTACAATGTGTGAGTCAAAGTAGAAACAGGAACAAACTCTAGTTAGCTTATTTATGAAAAAAATCTAAAAAGGCATGTCCTATGGGGCATCTACTTTGGGCTGTCTGGGAGAACCTGTTTACTAAATGGTTCTTAATAATGTCAGACTTTTCCAATGTGTAGGTCACAAATATGCCCATCCAGTGGGTTTTTATCAGAACAGAGTGAAGGAGGAGAATGAAACACTGCATTAGTACTTAACCCAAAATTTCAAATGGGCTCCCTGTAATTTTGGTGACAGGCATGCAGGCTATCTAAGGGAAAGAGCACTGGAGACTTTATTCCACTCCCCTGAGCTGGACTTACATTGTTCAGTTTAGACCAAGAACTAGCAGGTTTCCCCAGGATGAACGTAGAAGTTTACTTTCCCTAAGAAGCTGTACTCAGGTGCCATTGTCATCATTGAAGCCAGACTTTCTGCACCCAGCTATCAGGCAAGGGAATTGGAGACTAGACATAAGGATGGAGATCAGTGGCCTCCTTCCTGCAATGAATACTCCCTCCAGCTAACAGCTTCCAAGTGAGCATATGTGTTCTTTTCCTTATCTGTTCTTCTTTCCCAGCTCCATTGGTGGACTCCAGTGCCGGGCATAGCAGCTCAGCCATGCTTATGCTGTTATCAGTGGTATTTGTTGGCCTGGCTGTGTTTTTGATCTACAAGTTTAAAAGGTATGTGCTATTATCATTCAATTTAGTAGTGTGGCTGGGGTCACTGCAAATGATTCTTCCTATAACTAACTTTACTAAACTCATCACAAGAATGTGGTTTTAATTCTCCTTGAACTTCTGTTTGACAATGGGTAAAAGCAAGAATAGTTGAGGGTCATGGAATAAAAGGGTTTGAGACTCTGAGCTCTATCTATTATGATTTATAGGTATAATGAATTAGGTAAATAAAGACTGGCCCATGAAATCAATTTATTATCTTCAAGAGAAATGTAAGGGGTTTTCAAACCTCAATCAAATTTCTAAGGTAAGGTCTTCTATATTCAGAAGATCTTCCTATATAGATCAATATCCATTCAGGTGGTTAAATAGAGAAAATGCAGCTAAAATCTGATACATGCATGTAGAGACACCAATGCATTTTTTTTTATCCCCTGTTGCAGCTATTCAGCATCTCTCTTTAAATTTGCATGCGAAACATATTCAACTATCATCCCTCTCCGTCTTTTTCCTATTCTAAAGGGAAATTGATTAGGAGAACAAAACTCCACGTCTTGAGAAATTATTTTTGAAAGCCACAGAAGGGGTGATATAACAAGATACTTATTAGAAACGTAAAATTGAAATCAATAATTTTGTACCAACATTCAAATTATAACTACTAGGATGTATACTAATTAAGAGAATAAACTCTGAAATAAGACCCAATTTTAACTTTTAACATTTGTAATCTTGGGCAATTGTATTTGCCTCTCTAAGTCTTAATGTCTTCGTTAGTAAAATGGGAATAGCAATAATATTTTATAGGTTTGCTATATGATTTAAATGTCATAATGCGTGTAGGTGCTATGCACTAAGTAATCAACAAAGCTACACTATTATAAATAACAAAGCACATGCCTGCCAAAGATGCCCTCTGTGCCATAAACTGTCACATAATAGGCCCTCAGAAATTTTATCAGTAGCCTAGAAATGTGCTTCCTGGGAAGCCTGGGTAAAGTGAAAATGTCATTAATTATTGTCAGATGAGTTTGAACGCATCTTTTAGTCCTGGAGTCTTTCCAGGAACTAGATAATGCTTTTAGGTTTTCGTAGAGATCAGTGGTAAAGGTGCCTGACTTTTCCTGCTCCCCACCCTTCCTCCTGCTTATGTCTCCTTTAGTGGCTATTTCAGTTGCTTAAAAACATCAGTTTAATTCAATATACCTCTCAGCATTAGCCACAGCAGCAGGGATTCTATCAACACCCTCCACACTCTCTAGAAGGACAGAGTGAGATTCACCTTCCTACTCAATTTATAGACCAGTATGTGAGTTCATGTCCTCTTGGATCAAGACGTGTCAACCCACATACCCCTGTTCCCTTTTAAAGGTGAATAAAATCTTTATGTCACAAAGTGAGAAAATGTTCAATATAGAAACAGCCTGGTTAAGACAACACCCATTTATTTATAGATGTACTTCAATTATATGCAAAGAACATTTCACTTTTCACTCAGCCAAGAATTTGATTGTGGGGAAGCCTGGTGGTTGCTGGGCGTGACAATCAACTAAACCAAATGTCTCATCTCTGACTCCCAGAGCAGCATAGTTGCTGAGGACAAGGGCCAATAGAAGTCCTGTAAAGAGGCTTTTGTGTCAGATCGATCCAAAGTAAGGATACTTAAGGATCACTTATACTGTGACTTGGAAACCTTCTGTGTTTTTTTTGTTTTCGTTTTTGTTTTTTAGAAATGCTGTTAAACTCCTTAGACAGTCAACTTATTAATGTAGGCATCTCTAAATCTGTACACTTTAATAATGAATCCATGCCAGCTAATGACATCTCTAAAAAACTTCTACCTTTGTAGTTCCCAGGTATCAGCCCACCTTTTCTATCTCCCTGACAGTGAATCATGCAGATGAGGCCACAGGAAATAAACTCCAGTCAAACTGGACAATAGCAGCATCAGTTAAGAGTAGTCATCAGTTAACCTTTACTTTTCTGTCTCCTTTTCGTGGAAGTTTTACTCCCAATGCTCAAGCCGTTTGGTTGAAATTCTGTTGAATTTTCTTTTATTTTTTTGTTCTGCTTTCCCCACTCATCACATGGAACCCCAGTAATGGCAACATGAAGTGCGCCTGGCTTGCAACAAGTACAGAGGTCAGGTTCCTAGCCCTGGATTCCCAGAGTCTCCTTTGCTTCTTTCATTACTATCCCATAGAACTTTCACAATGTTTAAAATGCTCCATCATCTGTACTGTCTAATATAGTAGCCAGTGGTCTGACTGAGGAACTGAATTTTAATTATATTTAACTTTAATTAATTTAAGTGTAAATAGCAACACCTGGCCATTAAACGCTCTGTTGAGCAGCACAGTTTAGTGTAAAGACATTTCTGTTTCTATGTCCAGATCATTGGCCATACTGAGTTTCCAGATCCAAAACTTCCTCTCTGTAATTGCCAGTATTAACACATTAAGACATTCATTCATCCTACAAACATTTATTGAGTACTTCCTGTGTGCCAGGCACTGGAAATGATCTCAGTATCCCAAGTGGTTACATGACATGGAAAAAGAGAATAGAATTACTATGAGCCCCAAGCTTCCTTTAAATGAATATCACCTGGCCTCTCGCAGTCTATCTTGCTCTTGGATAGTGACTGCTATTTTCTGATATCTCAAGTAATATAATTAAAAATCATGATGAGATGGCTTTTCTTTCTGAAGACTGCCTAACAAGAATTTTTTTCCATTACTGAATATCTGCTTTTTCTCTATCCAGGAAAACATTTGAGCTTCTATATTCCTTCCAGTCTTTTTTTAGTAGGGCTTTCCTTATAGTCCAAAGCCCACTTTGCTGTCTCTAAATTTCCTCCTACAGGCTTCTAACACTCATAATAGATGGATAAATGGATACAAATGGATACAAACTGCAGTTGGGATTTCTTTTTTTTTTTTTTAGAGGGAGATTCGAGCCTATCTATATTACTCCTCTTATTTAAACCTGTATGAATGTTGGTCCAAGACATGTCTCTTGATCTCTTCATTTTCCACATTCCTTGTATGCCGAAGTGGAGTTCAGACTTCTATTCTCAACAGTCCCACACGCGGATGTGTTAAGAAATGAAAAGCAACTTGACAAATTTTTTAAATTCTGCAAATTGAGATACAAAATTTATTCTCTTCCAACCATCCATTGCAAAAAGATGAAAAATATGCCAGTTTTTAGATGTGTTATTTGGAAATTGAAATAAAGTGAATAATCTCTATAAGGGCAAGTTTATCCAAATCCTCGTAGGTATTGTGAGCAAAGCAGGAAAGGGGAGGCAGTGGACTCTGGTTACACATGTGTAGTACACAGACGTATGTGATCAGGAATGGTTTAAGCACCCCCGGCACCTAATAATATTACATTTGGTCCCAACCTTCATGAGCAATACCTACTTTTATGGTTGAGAGGAATCTAAGTTATTAGACTGTATTTTCATTCATATAAAAAAGAATATAAAGGCCAGCATTAATTTTTAATTATACGCATTTAGAGAACCTAGTGTGCTGCCTCACATGGGTGCTGTTTACTTTGGGTTCTTGTAAATTATGTTAAACTGGTTTAGACCAGTAGGGGTCATGGGGACACCTCCTTTAATGTATGGAAAGCAAACATTAAAGACTAGAAAACTGAATGTAAAAAATAATTAGAAGCCAGTAAGTGTTTTCAACCTATTTTCAGATTTTTTCTTCTGAATTAGCTGCAGGAAACCCGTGTTAAGTGCTTCCACATTTTGCGTAATTTGGAGTTGGAGCAGATAGGGGAAGGTAGAAGCTTGAAAATACCACTGCTTGGCACAAGGACAACAAAGTGATTTTCCTTTAGAGATGCATAGGATGTCCTGGATTGGGGTATGTGTCCGATGTCCCAAGTTTCAGTGATATCTGTGCTAGTAATTGGCTTTGTGAAATGTCTAGACTTTAGTCTAATTTCCTCATCCTTTGATGAGGTAAGAGGGGTCTCTTCTAGAAGTGATATTCTAAGATAAAAATATAATCTTTTTATTGATGAATATAATATAGTAAAGTAGAAAGAGCACAGGATTTAAGGTATTTTATTCATTGATTCAAAAAATGCTTAATAAATGTTAACCATGTGCCAAACACTGTGCTAAGTCAGGTAGATAGCGGAGAGGATAGAAAACATAGACCTTGCCTACATGGGTCTTTTAGTCCAGTGGGACAGAAAGACAGAAAACAAGTCAATAAACATGGCCTATGATATCACCCTAAACCAACACCATATTTATTTCTTATATAGGCAGTGTCCCATTGTTACATTTTTATAATGAAAAGTTGGATGGTCAGGGGAAGCCGCTCAGAGATGCATGTAAGCCAAGCTCTGAGAAGAGCAGAGGAGAGTGTGTTACAGGCAGAGGGAACAGTTGGTTCTAAGTGGCCAAGGTGTTGAAGAGCTGCTTCTATTAGAGTCTTATAACTCAAAATTTGGGTCTCCAACTGATTAGCAGCATCAGCATCACCTGGGAGCTTGGCAGAATTGCAGAATCTCAATCCATCCAGTCTAGACTTACAGAACCACAATTCACATTTTAAGGAAGACTTGGGTGATGCTTAAGCATGTTAATGTTTGAGAAGCACTGAATTAAAGGAATACAAAGGAGGCTACCAAGACTGGAACACACCGTGTGTGAGGAGATAATGAAGATGGGTCAGAAGATGAATGCCTCAAGAAGATTTAAGTGTGAACCCGCTCACTTCTCCAACCCCAAGCTAGTCTGCTTTGTGTTTCCAAACCCCACCTACTACTTTTGTGTCTTTGAATGGAGCTATTTAGCTTCTTCTTCATCCTTAATCACCTCCAAAATCCAAAAAGAAGCAATTGTCATCTCCATTGAACAGATGAGGAAATCATCAAAGTATTTAAGGTACCTATCCCATAAGTGATGCTCTGAAAATTGTAGCAAAGGCTATGAATATATTATTTCTTGACTATTTATAAAGGAAGCCAATGTGAATTGATTAAATTGATGCAACCTTAGAAATAGGTGTCTTTTCAGTCTGTACACACTTTAAGTCTTAAAGTCCAGCTTCTTTAAAAACTTAATACCAGGTAAATATTTTTAGAGTTTTCGTATCTAACTGCCCTTTTGCTTATATCTGCTTGTTTTTTACCCACAGGAAAAGGTGCATTCCTCAGAGAGTTCTGTGGTTTACATCTGCCCTGGCATCTGGGTTCCTGGCTGGCTTTGTGTTCCTTGACCTCGTGGCCTCATTGTCTCTGGGGTTACCAATATCTTTCCTGACATGGACCCTTCCTACTAATAGCTTCTTCCTCCCGTTATCCCCCAGGACTTCTAGCTGCCCAAGTTTGTCATGCCCTGTGATCTTAATCTGATTTTGCTCCTGTCCCATGTAGGAAAATCCCTTGGATTAACATCTACGCTCAAGTCCAACATGACAAGGAGCAGGAAATGATTGGGTCAGTGAGCCAAAGTGAAAACGCCCCGAAAATCACACTCAGTGACTTCACAGAGCCTGAGGAGCTGCTGGACAAAGAACTGGACACGCGGGTCATAGGTACATGCTCCTGCTCCACTAAACTCCTCTGTCCTGTGTCCTCTAAACACTGGCCCGCTTCTTCTGTCCTCCATGCACTACTGGACTGGAGGGTGGGGACAAACAACTACCTATAGTGACAGAATCATGTTTTAAATTTGTCTGCCACCTCTGGCCACATGAAATTGGTAGATTTTTTTCCCTTAGAAGTCAATCAGGGTTGGAAGTACTGGAGTCTAAGTGGGGTAGGAATGAAGTCAACTGTCCATTACTCTTGGGATTTTTCTTCTTTTTCTATAAAGCAAAAGTATTATATGTCCTTACTAATAATTACATGACTGTGGAATCTGGCATCAGATAGCCGTGGGTCCATTTTTCTTGCTCTGCTAATCTACTACGTCTGTGACCTCTCTGTGCCTCAAATTCCTGATCTGTGAAATGGGAGTAGTAGTACTTATGATTTGTTTCTATTTCTGTGTAGTACCTAAAAAAAAAAAGAAAAAAAACAATTCTAAGACTGTTGTGATAATTACATGCTGTTATGTCATTAGCCCAGTGCCTGCCACATAGTAAGTTTCAATACACATTGGCTGTTACTGTTGTTCAATAGAATGTAAGATGGCAGTCAATGTCTTGATCCCACCTGTGTGTTAGTGTAGGAGGTAGCGTATGTTAAGCATGGATGACATACGCCAGTGAGCTGATAGGTAAGGATATCCAGGTGCCTTTTAAATAAATTCCTATTAAGCACCTCTTCTAGGTGGCTTGGTATTTAGCAGTGAATAAAACAAAGATCCCTGCCCTTGTGGAACTCACATCCATTTCTCCCCGTGTCTTCTCTTCCCTGCAGGAGGCATTGCCACCATTGCAAACAGCGAAAGCACAAAGGAGATCCCCAACTGCACTAGTGTTTAATGCCAGCAAGCCACGTGGTCAACCACCTTTCCGACTTTTTATTTTTGATGATTACTATTACTATTATTATGGAAAAATAAAAATGTCTTTTTTACCTTTTGTTTACCAAGGGCCCCTTCATAAATAGCAGGCAGATGCCTAGCTTTGGGAGAGAAGGGCATTCTTAGCTGATTGAAATGAGACAAAGGGAATAAATGGCTGTATTTGTGCTAAGAGCAAAGGATGCATCTTCCCACAGCCTCCTCGCTTTACTCTGCCATTGGTAGCTTAAGGACTTTCTTTTTCCTTGTGGTCTCCCTTTTTTCGAAATTTAAGTTGGGTTGGCTTTTTGTGAACCTCTCATCCCCACAGCAGAATCACCAACGCTCTCCCCTGCCCCCAGCACACACATATACAACACAGATCATTTCCCAGTTAGATCCGCAGGAAGTAGGTTGGTGGGGGTGGATGTAGCTGCAGAAAGCGTGCACAACTTTGTGAAAGAGGCCCTGCCTTGTGCATGTCCATAATGAGGCTACAGATGGCTTATTGTATATAATTACAATGTAAATAGCTTTTTATTTCCTAAGAAATAATTTAATGTTTAGTAAAAAAGAAAACAGAAAAAAGAAAGATGCGTGTGTTGGCTTACGCACTGGCCCTCAGAGCTGACCAACCCGCCAGGCCTGCTGGATGCATTGGGTTTGGATGCTCTCCTGTTGTCTGTCACACTTAACTCTTGCATCTCCTTGTCCATGCCATAGCTGGTTTCTACTTATGTATATAAAGGGGGGCGGGGGGAGGGGCTTCTCTGGGGCAATTGATAAAGGAAGGACTCTAGTGACATCATAGAACATGGCAGTCGTTTTGTTCCAAGAATGACATGAAAGGTAAAGAAGAGGCCCACTAGAGAGGCTTCATACTGAGACCCAGATGGGGGAAAACAGCTTCCTCTCTACAAGGAAAAACTTGATATTTATCAGTCTGAGAAAATATTTTTTTCTAAAGAAGGCAGTCAGTCAGTAGATCTTAAAATGATAATCTGTTTTTCAGTTGGATTCTATGAAAATGTGTAATGCTTGTGGTGAATTCTCAGGCTATTCTGAGCTCAGAAAAGTCCCCTGGGCACTAGGTAAAGCCCAGTGAATGTCTCTTGACATGGGAGGAGTTAAAGAGGTTAGAAGGGAGGAGGCATTTGTGGAATTATGAGTTCATGTAAAACTCTCCAGGCCAAGTAGGGGTCTAGCCTTTAATGATATTAGTCAAAGGCAATTTTAGCAAAGCTGTGCTATTTGCTTGTCAGATGTACACAACTTCCTTAAAGTCAAATGTCTGCCTTCAGTTCCCTTAAGGTAGTTTTTGCCTCTGGGGTGAGTGACTTTCAAAGCCTGTTAGCTTTTCCAGCACCTCAGCCCCTTCACACATTTACACATACCAGTTTTTTTCAATAGGGTCACGTTAAGCCATGCTGTAAGCATTATTTTTATTTTCAGGCTTAGCCTGAGCACACTTATTTTTGAAAATGATATAATGTATATATATGGGAGGAAAGGCCACATTTTGTACCTGTTAATTTTTGTGGGATGTTGTTCCCATTCTTCTTTGTGAGACAGAGAGAATGTGATATAGAGAAATCTGGCTGGCTACAGCATAGATCAGTATTAGGAATATTTCTAAAGATCCTGCTTTTTTGTTTCAAGGGTTAAATGGGGCAGACAATTGCAATACTTGTACTAAACACTGGAATACAAATGCATGAGTCATATCTATATATACAGTATATGTACATATACTGTTCTTGGTTTTATTGTTCCACTTGAATATTTCTACTGTAAAAAAAAGACAGTGGTTTTGAAATTGTTGAAAATAAATGTATTTTTGTACATCAAAGCTACATCCTTGGCTGAATTTTCTCTTTGGGGAGTTTTCTTTATCCACTGTATCTATAAACTATTGCTACAGTGATGCTACATGGAAAACAATGAATGACTTATAACAACAGATACTTGGTTTTTGCTCATGAATCTTTAGGTTGGCTCTGGTTTGGCTGAGCATATCAGGACTGACCAGGCTCTGCTGGTCTGATCTGGAAGGAGGTTTCAGGTAGTTTGAGTCTGCCCCATGAATTATCATCATCCTGGAATCAGCAGCTACACAGGGCCATGTTTTTTCATGGTGGATTGTAGAATTCCAAGTGGGCCAGTAGAACAACCCTCTGTCTCTAAGGCCATAGCTCAAAATGGTCACTTTATTTATCCTCATCTACATTCTGTTGGCTAAAGAAAATCGCACAGCCAAGTTCAACCTCCGTGGCTAGAGAAATAGATTCTCTCTACTCTGGTACTAGGTACTATAATTGGAAACAATAATCTGATTTACTCTGCCTATTCATTTTCCACTGCCCCATGGAGCGCTTTCACTAAATGAACTATTTGAACCCATGTCACAGATTTTCATTCACATATATATGGCTGGGACCTCTGAGCAAAGGGCTTTGTAATTGCAAGGACTTTGAGTTTGATACCAGTTCCCAATGAGTGGTAGAGATGACGGAACGCCAAGTCAGGTATGAAGACTTAAGCAAGAGAAATGAAAAGGAGAAAAACAACACGTGTCCATTTTTTTTTTCCTTCTTCCAGCTGTTCGATGCATGAAACCAACAGCAAATATCGTTTTTTCGTTCTTTGCTTATTGGTGGCTCTTCTTCACCAGGTAAATAAGGAAATGTAAACTGGGCACCCAGAATAAGGGCTGTAAGTTGGATGTTTCTTCTTATGTCTTTGGTGTTTAAAATATGTGATAACGTTCTATGGATCTAAGAAACCGGAAATCATTTGTTGATAATTTAGTTGCATATTTTGGAAACTGGCTCAATCTTCTGGAATCATATTTTCTTCACTTAAATTGAAGATAAAGAACTAAACAAAGGTGGTTTTCTTTTGATTTGGGAATTTATTTTAGAATGTTGTATGATTCTTACTATAACTTTTCTTGAGTTATACTCACCTTTTGAAAAATTTATGTAAGTACCTGCCTCACATATTGAGAATATCACTTAAGTATCTCAAAAAGAAGCAGGGGATGTTCTTGGTCTAAGTGCCTATACTTCTTTTAGGGATTTTTACAGTTTGGAGCTTTCAAATAATGTAAAATGTCTATCATTTCTATCCTAAGCCAAAGATGAATTTTCTAAATGCATTAGTTTTTGCTTCCTAATGGGATCTGAGTTTTTCTTGTCAATTTTATGCCCAGGTTGGTGAAGTTCCTTCCCCAGATTAAGAGAGATGAAATAAAGCAGTAAGAAAGTGTGAGTCAGTTGGGTCATTTGAGTAAGCCATGGCTAAGAATATAGCCTCTGTATTCACCATCAGCATGATTTTGTTAGATTTCTCAGTAGTAGACTGAGGCAGAGGCAGATGGCAGATAGTGTGGTTGGCTTTGCAGCGATTTCCATGCAGGGTTTCTCACCAGTGTTGAGGACACTCTTTGCATCAGAATTGTCTTTAAGTGAATTCTAAACCTAATAACTAGGCCCATAGAAGCACTCCAGAACTGGACTCTTCCAGGATTCTCATGTGCATGAAAATTTGAGAATAACTGCCTTATCTGCCACTAAAATAGTTCAGGAATAGGTATTGGGTAAAAGTCACCTCCTTTGACTCCTGTTATCATAATACAAGGTACCTTAATCTACAGAAGTGAGAACAGCTTCCAAATTTGCTCATTTCTTCCTGGGCAACAGCTGCAACTTTGAGAGCCACTCAATGAGTTATCTGGGACAAAAATACACTGTGAGTTAAGGTGGTGACAGATTGTGCCTTGGAAAGAATACTCTGCTGGAAATGAGTAGATCTCTAACTTTCAGCAAGTATTTCTGGACCCAGGTACCTTATTTGTAAAAGGAAAACACTTCATGGCCTGCCTTCCTGGCTTGTTTTGATTTCCAGAGGCGTGAAAAGCACATTGCCAATTCCAGAAGTATGGCAGTGTTAGGAGAACTCCCTTCTGCAGAGCAATAAACAGAGAGGAAAGTGATCCAAAAGTCACAAAGCAAGGTAATGCAGAGATGAAGATGGTGTCCAATGTTTATTATAATAAGGCAGGATCCTTACTACCACACATCTCCCTCAAAATGCAAAACAGATTGAACTGCACGTCACTGGACAACAGTGGAGAGCCTGATGGTAATGCCAGTCATATGGCTCCCATATTTGTAATGTCCAGAACAGTTTAGAATCTCATATCCCAAGTACACTCATCCTTCAGTGGCTCACAGCCCTCCTCATGCCACTGCCCTCCAAACCTGCCTGTTGAGCAGCTCATGACCTGACACCCTTGCTTCTCCCACTGGACTGAAATGAAACTGCTCAGCAGACAGCTGCTCACCCCAGTTCCACCTGCTGGGCTGCTCATCTTTTAAAGTGATGAGCCTTATTCAGAGGGAAGAAGGCCAGAGAACAGCATAAGCAATAAAGATGCCTCATCTGGATTATACCACATCCTGCCAAAATTCTCTTGTCTGCTCCAACAGTACTGCCAAAGAGGACCGGACGTAACCCAACCATGAATTCCCAAAGCACTATGCAACTTGATGTTCCTCAAGCTTTAATCACCATGTTCTTCACAGTAGCAGAGTGTCCTTCAACAGGCTCTGTGCATTTCTGACCATGTATCATGATGAGACATAGGTTCATTCAGAGATGAACCAATGGAACATTGTATACAAAAAATGGGGGAGAACCTCAGTTAAGAGTTCAATTTACTGGAGACTAAAACTTGGATCCATCACTTTTCAATTATCTAACACTCAGAGGGGTAAAATGACATCATCAAGGTACAATTTCCTTATCTATAAATTACAAATAATGACATCTACTTTCCAAGGTTGGAATCTAGATTAAATGAGATAATTTGGTTAAAGACACAAACAATAAATGGATTCTGAGAAGTGCTAGTTTTATAGTGCTAGATCTTTGCCCACATAACACTATCTCTGGCCTCGAGTTGTAAAAATTATCCAAGTGGTCTCACTTAGGGCTGTACCTGCAGGGAAAAAAATTCAGATTTACCTAAAGAGACATGCTTTCTCCATCAGTTCCCCTTCAGGAAGAAGATAATTTTGGTTAAAATTTACTACTTACACATTGATCCCAAAAGTCATTGTGTCTTTTATTGCTTTTTAAAAAATATGACCGATCTAATGTTGCTTGGACCATATGGAAGGGGCAAGAGGTGGACTCTTCTAATCAGGGTTGCCAAGAATGCCTCGTAAAGTCAATGACTGGAAGCTCAGTTTCTAAAACATGTTCACTGCAACCATGTGTGGGTACCCCGGACGTAGCCATGCTAATGGGACAAAAACAGTTTGGCTTTGCTTGTTTATGTTTTTCAGCTCAGTTATTAATAACATAATTTGCATCTCCTTCACTGCCCCTTCCCATACAGTGCTTTTATTTCATGAGGACATGTGCAGTCCCAGGTCCTGGGGTCACCAACTTGGGTTCCTTTGTCCACACACATTGAAAAAATATCTGATAAACAATGACTTGTAAAAATATACCTCTTAGATAACCAGAGATGCTAAAGGCATGGTTTCCCAGTGCCTTCCTTGAGCTGTGGCTCAAGGAGCGCTGTTCCAGAGTACATGCGAGATCCAGATTCTTTACAAAATGCCAGGGAAAGCAGGAAAATAGATCATGACAGGCACACATGCCATCTGTCATTACAGCTTAGTCTCTGGGGAACAATGCTGTTTGCCGCTATTAAAAATAAACTAGATAATGTGGAGCCCTCAGTGATTTGCTCCTGAGGAAATGTGTGGTCTGCTCCCCAAAGAATAGAGACTTCTTCGGCGGAAATGTCTGTGCCCAGTGTCCTACATGCAGATGGCTGCTGGGCTCCAGGGATACTCTTACCACCAAAATAGTCCCATTTCTCCTCCCTGGGGCCTCTCCCAGAAGACTCTTCCTACTGTGCAAGGTTTTTCATTGCTTACCCCCATTTACAAAGGGTTATTGCTGTCAGTATCCCAGGAACTGGCTGCAATTAGCAGTCTGTCCAACCACAGTGCATGGGGAGAGAAGGAGGACGCTGTGGTAGCAAACAGAGAGCAAATAGGATCGTTTTTCTTATCACCATTCTGTCTTTCTTGGTTTCGAGGTAGACTCACCTGGGAAGCACATAATTGTCTCCATAAACAACACACCTGGTCCTTGGAGTGCCAGAATGGTTTTCTTGCACTGTCCTTCCAAAATCTTATAGTTCAATTAGAGAATTGCTGGGTTTCTTTCATTGGCAACTGGAACTTGTCAAGGGAGTGGGTATCAAAGCAAGAAGAAGGGAGAGATGGGTCTAGAGAAATAAAGTTAATCTTTGTCAGTTTTGAAGCTCTACTTGACACATTTGCATTTCAACTTGTCAATTTCAGAGTCTCCTCTGTGAAGGGAAATGCAGATGCTCCCCAGATTTCTAATCTATTTATAATAGTAACAAGGCAACTCTAGGCAGCGTGTGCTCATCATGAGCTAATCATCCTCTGCTATGCCTTGTGCCTCCTAATTAGTGGCATGTTGGTTGCCTACTGATCAAATTGGAGCCTCATCCAGGCAATAGGCATGGGGAAGGCACGTATGGGAAGAAGGAACACTGAACCCAGTGGAGCTCAGATCTTGGCAGGCTTTTTAATAACAGGTGGGCTTCACACCTTGTCTTGAAATCCATCCTTTCTAAAGAGGCAGCACCATGTCCATGGATGCTAACAGGAATATGGCAAGTCTCCAAACACATGTCTCCTTTGTGTTTAGGAGCTCTCCATAAGGAGATGCTGTCCTTCCAAAACTTCTTGGCTCAATGATATAGACCAGCAGGAGGCATCAAGTAGAAGAAAAATAAATATTTAAATGTGCGTCTGTAGCTGATAATGGGGCAAGGCTGCTTTCATTGATTTATCCATTTTTTCTTTAATGGAATATTTATTGAACACCTACTTTCTACCAGGCTCTGTTCTGGATACGGGGGATACGTCAGTGGCCATGACACATTTAAAATAGGGTGGCCATATAATTTATCATATACGCATTGGAATACATTTGAGGATGGATGAGACATGATCAATAATTACTCTGGGAAAAGTAGCATGAAACAGGGCTGTCTCAAGCAAACTGGGAAATGTGGTCAGTCTGACTTAAAATCCAGAGGAACCATTTGTCCAAAGTCAGAGATGTGTCCATGTTCCATTTACCCTTGAATTGGCATTTTTCCCCTTTCAAATCCTGACCTATGAGTGAAAATTCGACTCTTTAAGCCCCAAAACTATATTTATGGAGATCTCCCATCAGCTTTGGTGTCTTCTGAGGACCTCTCATGGGGGTGGTAAACCCCAACATACCCAGAGGTCAGTGAGCACAAATCGAGATGGTTTTTGAAAAAGTCTTTAAAATATTGTATCAAATAGGGTTCTTAGTTGCAGAAAATAGACACTGATCCTGGCTAGTTCAAACAAAAGGAATTTATTACAAGGCTATCAGGAACTCACAGAATCAGGTTTGAAACACTTAACTTGGAAAGAGGCGGAAGCCAAGATAGCTTTGGAGGGTTGAAAATCAGGAAGATTGGGAATATTTTTCTAGCAGACAGCATCTTATCAGACCTCTCCTCTGGGATGAGTGAACTGCAGTCATTTCTTCTACCTTTATGTTACTGAAGATTAAAAATTCCAGGTAGGTTCCCCAACCGATAAAGTTTAGCTCCCATGCTCACTGCGTGGGCAATGAGTGTTACAGGCTGCATTGTGTTTCTCCAAAATTCATGTGTCAGAACCTTTAACTCCCAGGACCTCAGAATGGGATTGTATTTGGAGAAAAGGTCTTTAATGAAGTACGCTAAAATGAGGTCATATGGGTGAGACCTAATCCAATGACTGGTGTCTTTATAAGAAGAAGAAACTAGGACACAGACAGGAAGGCCATAAAAAGATACAGGGAGAAGATGGCCATCTTGTAAGCCAAGGAGAGAATTTAAAACTTATAACTTCCAGAATTGTGATGAAATAAATTTCTGTTATTTCAGCCAGCAGTCCCCAACCTTTCTGGCACCAGGGGTGGTTTTTTTGGAAGACAGTTTTTCCACGGACAGGGGTGGGGGAGATGATCTCGGGATTGAAACTGTTCCACCCCAGATCATGAGGCATTAGTTAGATTCTCATAATAAGTGCGCAACCTAAATTCTTTGCAAGCGCAGTTCACAGTAGGATTCATACTCCTATGAGACTCTAATGCCATCACTGACTTGATAGGAGGTAGAGCTCAGGTGGCAACGATCATTTGGCCGCATTAGAGTCTCATAGGGGTGTGAACCCTCTTGTGAACTGTGTGTGCTAGGGATCTAGGTTCCCAATAGGCCAGGGACTGGTATGGGTCCGCTGCCCTGGGGGTGGGGGATCGCTGGTCTACAGCACTGTTATGACAGCCCTAGCACACTAAACAGTGAAGAAAACGATTAGGGAAGAAATCCCTAACTATTGCTCTGGCTTTTGTAGTAGGAGTAGAAGCATTTGGACTTACTTTTCCTCTTATACAACATATACTATAGGAAAAGTTATCTTCCCTATTCCCACCTAAGGAAATAAGTGCATGGTTATGAAGGCAGAATGGATGCTGGACAGAGAATGAATGTCCACTACAATAACTCCTCAAGTGATTTTTTAAATCACTATTCTTTGAGTATTTCTTGAGCATAAACTAAGAAACCAAGTGGCTGGTACTATGTTAAATGTTGGAATTTCAGATATGAATACAACACTTCATTCCCGGTCTGGTGGAACTTCTTACTATTTAAGGAACATTCCTGTAAGTTGTTTTCAGTCTTCTGTCACACACTGTTTTGGGAGACAAAGTGCTTTAATAATTTAGGGAAAGGTAACAAAGAGGAAAGGAACAATTCTTTTATTCCCCAGAGGAAAAGTTGTGGTGAAAGTTAAGGAAGAATTCTCAAAGGAAATTTCATCTACACTAACTATTTTTAAACATTGGAATTTTCTCACACTTCTTTATTCCATTTAGAATAGTCCTTTCCTCTTCTCTCAGGCAAAATAATGGAATGCTGAAAATTGGAGAAAGGACAGAACTGGAGGTTGAATGGGGATGGGGGAATAGTCAGAAATGAGCTAGAAAGCTGCTAGTCTGCAATGACAAGGTATTTATTTTCTATGTCAAGTTTTTTAAAATAAGCACATATTCATTTCATAGTTCTTTTTTAAAAAAGAAAGTCACACCAGATGTTCATAATGGTTCTCCAGGTCTTGTGGATTTCAGGGTATTGCCTTAGAGTCCTTTTAATAAACTTTTTAAGAAACATAATGAGATTGTTCTGCAATACTGATTATTAAGCATAGCTAAAATAAGAACATTCATAGGTCAAAGACAATAATTTCAAGAGAGACTTATAGTAGTATAATATCTGCTAGAGGATAGTTTATTGGTCTTCATAACTGGAAAAAGAAACTGTAATTTGTTCGGTCTTTCACAATAAGTATTAAAGATACAGGAAATCATTACTCAAGATTCTTGGCAAAGAAAATGGCTCTAATGTTGCTCTCTGCTTCTCCTTTATCTTTTTCTTTCACACAAGCAGAGAAATCTTTTTGGTTAGTAATTTTGCTGGCAATGTACCATCCATAAGTAATTGCCATTGTTAACAAATGTTGGAACAAAACAACACCAATTAAGGTTTTAAGTAGTTATCAAACAAGGCAAGAGATTCTGCATAAACTGCGAGGTGAAGAACTTAGCTTGGGGAAAGCATCCCTGGTGCTGAGAAAATATTTTAAACAGAAGGGAAATTTTCCAAGAAAATGTCTTCCTTGGACTTTAGTACCTACTTGATGCTCTGGTACAAGGTGATGGCTAGGGATTCAGGTTTGGAAGTCTGGAAGCCTCAGACTTGGAGGACATAGAATGGAAGGTGAGCAGGCTCAAACTAGTCCCGTCCACTTTGGAAAATGATCTACCCTTAAATTTTTTCCATTTCCAATATGTGCTTTTCATGAGTGTTTATTGACATGCAGTGCAACCTTTCTTCCTTCAGATGAATTGTCTCCAACTCTGAGCTCTCAGAATTAATGTCATCGCTCCCCACCTCACACGCATCAGGGGCTTTTCATCTCCCTTTGGCGACAGGAGCATGATGTGTAATAAGAATTTCTCCTTCGAAGGGCTAGAGACCTGCGTTCAATTCCAGTTTCTGCATTTATTAGCTGTATGGTCTTAGGTAAGTCTCTGACCTCCCTAAGCCTCAATTTTCTCTTTTGTCCTTGTGAAGAAAATAAAATAATAAATATAAAGCTGGTCAGGCAT
The DNA here is from genome assembly GCF_000951045.1 of Mandrillus leucophaeus. NCBI lineage: Eukaryota > Metazoa > Chordata > Mammalia > Primates > Cercopithecidae > Mandrillus > Mandrillus leucophaeus. The sequence goes on from NW_012101809.1 coordinate 6,947,492, forward strand.
GGTGGTTCATGCCTGTAATCCCAGCACTTTGGGATGCCAAGGTGGGAGGATCTTTTGAGGCCTGGAGTTCAAGACCAGCCTGGGGAACATAGCAAGACCCTATCTCTACAAAAATTTTAAAAATTAGCCAGGCATGGTGGTGAGCACCTGTAGTCCCAGCTACTCATGAGGCTAAGGTAGGAAGGGTCACATGAGCCCAAAAGATGAAGGATTCAGTCAGATGTCACCACACCACTGCACTCCAGCCTGAGTAGCAGAGAGACCCTGTCTCCAAAATACATTAAAAAATATAAATAAAAGTATAAAGCATTTGAAGTGTAACAGATTCCACATCAGTAAGCATTTCCTCCACCCCACCCTCCTTCTGCACTTTTCTAGGCAAGTCTTTTCTTGGGCTGAAGCAAAGCAAGGTTCAGACCCCGAGGCGTCCTGTTTGCCCCACAAGAGGGCTCTACTCCAACCCATCCAATAACCCAGTGGTGCCTCTTCTCCCTCCTATAGGAAACAATGAAACAAATTTTGAAAAGATAGTCCCTAAACCAACCCCACTGCCCCACTAATATTTACACCTGTTCTTTTGTCGAGCCTCAGAGAAAAGCCACAATACCAATAATTTTGTAGAAGCAAAATTAGAGCCGGGACAGTGTAGGAGACAAGTGGCTGGCCCATGACGTGGCTGGTGGGCTGCTGGAGGATGAATGCCAAATTGCTAAATGCAGCCATCCCTGCCAACTGAACATCTCCTTTTCTTTATAACAAATATGACACCATGCAAGGTCCTCCCTCTCTAAGAGCCTATCATTAGCTTTGTTATTATGGTGATTATCAACAATGTGGCAATTTGCTTGCATCTTTTAGGATCTTTCAATTATTCCATGCCTTTTTTCTCCTCTCCTTTTTTTAAGTTTCCCTGACACCCTCAAATTCCTCCCTCTTTCTACCCCAAGTGCCACCGTTTCTTTTCTTTCCTCCTCCCAAATTGTTTTCTACATAAAAGAATGACAGTGACAGGAATTGAAACTAGCAGAATCTAGAATTTCTCTGATTGAGGGGAAAGAAATATTTGTATATTATTCAGTGTTCTCCACGTTAATCATCCGAAGTTTCATTTTTGACTGAAGTCTTTTCTTTATCTTAAAGTCACTAACATAGACATATATCATGAAGTTAAAAAGATTGAATTACATCCTGTCAGCTACCTGCTAAAATGCATGCAACCTCAAAGCCTCAGCTCGTCTCTGGATGTACCAAGTGTGGTATTTTACCTTTGGGTTTTTTTTTTCTTTTCTTTTCTTTTCTCAGTGAACACACACTAACAGGGTTTGTCTCTTCATTGTGATGTGGGAATGATTGAAAATATTGTCTGTATTGTTTGATAAAAGACCTTTGCCAAAAAACAGAGCAGTTGTCATGTGAGCACATTTCCTAGGGGTGTTGAGATGTGCTTGAGTCAGGTTTAATGGGATGTTTTTGAGCAGCGATGTTGCCTGATGAGCCCAGGGCAGGAGCTTCTGTGTGAGGTCACGGGCCCCAGTGGACTGTGGAAGCTCCCAAGTTTCAGTGCAGATTAGATTCACAGCCTGTGGCCTTGTTCCCTGACGGCTGAGGTACCTGGGCTGGGGACATCCTGGGGGTTCATCCACCCACCCTGTTGTTACTACCTGAGAGTGAACAGCAAGTAAAAGCCTCCATTAGTTTCCTACGGTGCTGTGACAAATTACCACAAACTGGGTAACTTACAACAACAGAAATTTATTTTCTCACAATTCTAGAGGCCAGAAGTCCAAAATTAAGGAGTTGACAAGGTTGTTTCCTTCCAGAGTCTCTGAGGGATAATGTGTTTCATTTCTCTCTCCCGGATTCTGGTGGCTGCTCGAGCTTCTCTGCATTCTTTAGCTAGTGAATACATTACTCCAGTCTCCACCTCCATCTTCACCTCACCTTCTCAGCGAATTTTCCCTTCTTTCTTATAAACATACGTGTCAGTGGATTTAGGGTCCATCCCATTAATCCAAGATGATCTCATCTCAAGTTCATTAATTATATATGCAAAGATCCTTTTTTTTTTTGTCTCAAATAAGAAGACTGTCACACTCACGTTCTGTATGGTCATATCTTGTGTAGGGTCACCATTTAACCCACTACACAGGCCTGTCCCAGAAAAAAAGTTTTAAAGAAAGATACAGGCAAAACGATAACAGTTGAGATAAGCAGCATATCTGTGTGGATTCTGCAATAGCTCTCCCAATACTTAGCTGTTAACACACAATGCTAGGCTCCACGCTCCATCTGTTTTCCTTCGCTCCTCCTTTCCGATGGAAACTTACCAGGCCAGGATCCAGTCCTGTGGGTTAGAGTGAATCTGGGCTGTCTGTTATGGGACTGTTTTTGTGGTCTGTGTTTTGTAAACTACTATTGTTAGGTACCTTCAGTTATGTAAGTCCTTTAATCACACAAGCCTAGGGATTTATTATTAAGAAATTTCCCACTGATGGCCCTGCCTACACTTCTACCTGAAGGAGAAAAGAGAGTGATCTGATTTCCAGTTTCTAGGACCCAGGTGGGGCTCCCTTTACTAGTTATAGGATCCACCCTGCTGCCATGGTGTGGCCATCTCTCAAGAAAGAAGGGAGTTTTCTTTCATATGCACTCTTGCAGTCTTCCGTGTTTTCATGAAATAGACTGAGCCATTAGATCCCATGATTTTTAGTGGAGCTTACAGGAGAGGAGAGACTGGCGAAGAGACCTTGTAAATATCCAGGCTGGGTCACACGCCTCACTCAGGTTTCTCAAAACATTCTGCATTAGGGTTAGTGGTCTAGGTCTTAGGAACAGGAATGCGGCAATTTATTTTCCTTTGTCTTTCCCCTTGGGACTCTTGCGAACCTCATGAATAGGTGTGTTTGAGACAAGAGTGGAGCAGTTTTGAGTTTCTTGGCCTCTTCTAGACCATCTTCATTCTCTAAAACCCTACTGTTGCTTCATAGTAAATGCATATTGAATTTAAATGGCTTTATTTACGTTCATCTAATGGAAGAAAGAAATTTCATGCAACTCTCCACTGCTCAGGACCAGTTATTCGGGAGTTAACAAAATCAGAAATGATATTCAAATTTAAATGCTAGAGAAGGATGTGTGTTGGGTAGATGGAGAGAAAACCATGTGGGAGACAAGAGAGAAGAGACAGGCTGAAGTGGCTGACAGCCCTTTCCCCAGTATGACATGCAGTTTACCATTGCTTATCCTACTCTAGTCCTTCTCCGGAATGGGCCACAGGCTCTGCCCAGATGTGCCCTAGGCCATTCTGGTCTCTGGACTACCTGAGCCTTGAAAGCTCTCATCTTTCCATCCAGATAAATCTCAACCACCATAGAATACACCCAGCACAGATGTGGTTCCCCAGCGTGCCTTTTTTGTTGAGTTCGGTTCAATTCTTATCACACTTATTTACTTCTTCCAGTAGTTGTTTGCTATCCTGCCTGTATGCCTGCTATCACCATTTAATCTTTGTCATCTTTTATCATGTGAGATACACAACAATATAGCAGAAAGGACACAGATCTTGAAGCTGGATGACTTAGGTTCTAGTTGCAACTCTTCTCATATAATCTGGCTTACTTAGGCCAGTAGTGCAGTCAACCTGGGCACATTGCCTTTTTTTTGGTAAAATATCAGTCAGTACTGAAAAGAATTGACATCTACCCTGCCCACCTTATCAGGTCATTATATGTATCAAATGAGATACTCTATTCTGTAGTGAATACAAGCTCCAGCTGCCACAATAGTGAGTTAAATATGAAGGCAATTCCGTGGTTTCTCTCTTTACTCACAGTTACATTCGTTTAATGACAGTGGTGCACCCAACACCAGCATCTGTGAGTGTTGGGTGCTGATGTTTCACAGCTCCTGCCCCAGAAGAACCCCCATCTCTCCTGGAAGTAACACCCAACTCCTTGACAGGGCAAGTCTGCAGCATAGTTCATGCTCCAGAGCTCCTTGCCAGACAAGTCAAAACTGAATGTAACCTGGGACTACATCCTTGTTCCACTCTTTTGCCCCTTCATCCTTCTTCCCTCTTTCCCTTACACCACTCTCTTAATAAGTGGTGGCCTCTGGCCAGGCATGGTGGCTTACACCTGTGATCCCAGCACTTTGGGAGGCCGAGGCAGGTGGATCGCCTGGGGTCAGAAGTTCGAGACCAGCCTGGCCAACATGGCAAAAACCTATCTCTACTAAAAATACAAAAATTAGCTGGGCGTGGTGGTGGGTGCCTGTGATCCCAGCTACTCTGGAGGCTGAGGCAGGAGAATCATCACTGGAACCTGGAAAGTGGAGGTTGCAGTAAGCAGAGATGGCGCCATTGCACCCCAGTCTGGGCGACCGTAGTGAAACTCCATCTCAAAATAAAATAAAATAAAATAAATGCCCTACATGCCCCCAAATCACTGTGTCAGGGTCTGCTTCTAGGAAGCTTGAACTAAGACACCATCCTGCGGTGGTCAGACCACAAAACAAGGATCCCTTCTTCATCCCTGTGATTCAGAGTGTCTTTACAGACTGAAGATATATAGGACAATGTAAGACAGCTTCCCCTTCCTCACTGTAATAAGCTGAAGAAGCAATAAATGCAGCTCCCCCAACCACCCACAAACACGAACAGCTGAGTTTCACAGTACCCATCTCCAGCAACGAGCCAAAGCAGAGGACTCTGCAAGCCTAGGGATAGGCAGGGGTTCTTGCAGTTCATGAGATACACAGACATGGATACCCCTGCCAAGGCCAGAACACCATGGCATGCCACAGCAATGGGCAGCTCTCTCCCCTCCAGGAATTTTCTTCCATGGCTGCTGAGCTCCCAAACTCAACAATGATTATCATCCACGCAAGACCAGCTTTCTTGAAAGTGGTCGTTTAGTGGGAACATCTGGTGTGTGAACGGAAGGCCTATTTTTTTTCTCTTTCCTCTCTCCAGTCAACCCTAAAGTGAATACTTTCAAAAGCTGTCCTGCTTCCCTCCCAGAGATGGGAGAGCTGCTTCATTATTTAACTCTGTGTTTCCATCACTGCACATGCTATTTTTGTGCAGCCCTTGGCGGCCTGGAGGGGATATAAGCCGCAGCTTGTGAGACTTTCTGGATAATTAAAACTTTTCAGCGTATTTGTTTACCAAAGAAAACACTAACATACTATCTTGTTCAATTAAGTATAATTAAGTGTAACCAGCTCACCATTTTCAACAATTTCTGTAAGTATTGTAGACCTTCCCTCCTTCCTTCCTTCCTTCCTTCCTTCCTCCCTACTTCCTTCCTTCCTTTTTTTCTTTCTCTTTCTTTGTTCTTTCTTTCTTTCTTTCTTTCTTTCTTTCTTTCTTTCTTTCTTTCTTTCTTTCTTTCTTTCTTTCTTCTCTTTCTTTCTCTTTTTCTTTCTTTCTCTTTCTCTTTCTTCTTTTTCTTTCTTTTCTTTCTCTCCTTCCTTCCTTCTTTCCTTCCTTCCTCCTTCCCTTTCTTTCTTCTTTCTTTCTTTCCTTCTTTCTTTCCTTCTTTTTCTTTCTTCCTCTTTCTCTCCTTCCTTCCATCCATCCATCCATCCTTCTTTCTTTCTCTCTCTCTCCCTTTCTCTTTCTCCCTTTCCCTCTTTTTCTTTCTCTCTTTCTCTTTCTTTCTCTCTTTTTTCTCTCTTTCTTTCTCTCTCTCCTTCCTTCCTTCCCTCCTTCTGTTCCTCCTTCCCTCCTTCCCTGCTTCTTTCTTTCTTCATTTTTTGCTTTAACAGGCCTGGATATTAATTAATATTTACACACACACATTTTTATTTTTATGCGTTATGAGATAAGGACATTGAATATCTACTCATGCACGCATTATCCTTTATTTGATTAAATTCCCATTTTCTAGGTTGTTCTATGCAACTGTTCTTCCCAAAGAGCACAGCTACTCTAAGGGTGATGAGTGAAAGTGTGACTTACACTGTTGATTATCTTGCTATTGCCTATGATGCGAGTTAGTTTGGATAAGAATACGTAAGCATGATGTTTCCTGCATAGTGTCATAATGAAGACCATGGAAATACAACTGGACCTAATCCATTACCTCTGGCTGGTGACCTTAGCAAATTGACTTACTCAGTAACCTTTATGTTTTTGTTTGTTTGTTTGTTTTTAAATCACAAAATGTAAATAATGGGCCAGGTGCAGTGGCTCACACCTATAATTCCAGCACTTTGGGAGGCTGAAGTAGGAGGGTCACTTGAGCCCAGGAGGTTGAGGCTGCAATGAGCCATGATTGAAACGCTGCACTCTGGGCCACAGAGTGAGACCCTATCTCAAAAAAAAAGCGAAATAATAATAGCAGGTACTTTATGGTACTATTTAAGGATTATATGAGATAATTCTTGCATCCTACTTAGCTCCCATTTACCAAATCCTAATCTAGGTGCCTCAAGTCTGTGCATTATTCTTGCTTATTGGTTTGGGACCTCTTAATAGGGAATAAAATATGTGTTTTTTAAGAATTAGCCATGCCACCTCAAGATATTCCTCTTGGGAAAACCAAGAGATGGCGTTCAGACTGTGGCCTTGTAGCGAAGAGAAACCAACCAGACTGTCAAATGGGCTAGTAGATCTATACTGTCTGAAGTGGCGAACCAATGATTCTAAACACAGATAAGTTGCAGATACTCTGTGGCCAGCTATTTGAGACCGAGCTGCCTCAATTTGCTGATAGAAAATCAGGCTGCCCTTCAATTATTGCAGAAATATTCTACCTCCAAATTGTGATGTTAGGTGCTGTTTCTAATTTTCCCTTTTTCCCTTTTTCAAGGACATCTGATTTAGCGCAGAGACCTTTTTTCTCTTTTCCACTCAGAAAACTGAGGACAGGGAAGATAGGACCTTATTCTCTATGCATCTGGCATAGAGTAAGTGTTTAGTAAATGCAAATATAATAATGTCTTGGATAAAATCCATGTCAATGTTAAGGACTTTTTGTTGTAATAAACTGAAACCTTGAGTAAATTATCTTTGTATCTGACATTGTCCTTAGTTTCCAACTTTCCAGTCCCAAAGTTCCAGTTCTTGTGAAGCTCAGTTGTAGCCTTAAACACTCTATATCTCTCAGGAATCATGTGGTCATCTCTCCACTCTGTATTTTTCTTCCTGCCTGTCCATATGCTCTCTATTTTTATTTGCCCTTCCAGCCCATGCTGGAAGGAGTCAAGCTAAGAGTCCCAGAGTGAAGCTTAAGAGAGAGATAATCTGATTATTTCAGCTTGTCTTTGTAAGCCAGCAAGTCCCTGTCCAGATTTTGAGATGACCATCTCTTGAATAGCTGTCCATCCCCAGCTCAGCTGGCTGAGACCTGGGTAGTCTTGACCACACTGTCAATGTGCCTGCAGATGAGGCCACTCCTCTGAGTTGGGATGGGATGGTTACTGCCAAGTAGGCAATGTAAGTCATGTACTTTTGTCTTTTTCCTCCTCTCCAACAAACTCGCTGCATATTTTCTGAATTAAAAACGAGCAGAGAAAACATTCTCTGTCGGAGCATATGTTCATGGGGTAAGAGCAGGGCACTCCCTGAGCATGAAATTTACATTCCCCTCTGAGCAGAAAGCTAGGAAGAAATTCATGTGGGAAGTGAAATTTGCCATCTGTAGAAAAACCTATCCTAAACGATAAGCAGATGAACTTCCAGGTTCAATGATTTGGGAGCCATCATCAGTCTCAGGGGAGCATGGTTGCTCGGCAGAGCTAAAGCTGTTGCCTTCTTCATCCTCCATGTGAAAAAGGAATGTGCTAACAGAAGGGCATATCCTGCATGAAGAAAAGAAAATACGAATGCAAGGGGTGAGGCCTGAAAAAGGAAGATTCAAGTCTTTTAAGAAAGGGGTTCCCAGCCAACAGACATGCACTCTCTGGTCCCATATCCTTGTAATCTCCAATACATGTCCTATTTATTTCTCACCTTTCTGAATCTGACTTCATTTCCCACCACTCTTGGAAAATGCTTTGTTCAAGTTTATCAATGATTCATCCTACCCCAGCCACCGAAATTCGCAGACACCATTTAAACTTTTGTTTTAAAAGATTCACATAGCAAAGTGGAACACTTTCTTCTGGTAATTTATTACACTTTTCTTGTGAAATTTCTTCTTTATACTTCAAACCTGAGTCATTTAAATATCTTCCGGGGCTTGCTTTTTTCCTTTATTTTGCTCCTCCACTAACCATTGGAGTTTCTTTCTTTTTCTTTTCTTCTTTTCTTTTCTTTCTCTCTTTTTCTTTCTTGCTTTCTTTTCTTCCTTCTTTCTTTCTCTTTCTCTCTTTCTCCTTTCTCTTTCCTTCTTTCTCTTTCTTTCTTTCTCTCTCTCTCTTTCTTTCTTTCTTTCTTTCTTTCTTTCTTTCTTTCTTTCTTTCTTTCTTTCTTTCTTTCTTTTTCTCAATCCTCTGCTTTTTTCACTCTCTCCAAAGCTAGCTTGTCTATCCAAAGACTTTATCCTCTGTTTTTCTAACAATCCCTAAACTTAAATACAAAATTTAGAAACCAAGGATGCCAAAATCTTTCTACTGGTCCACATATCCAGCCCTCTCTGCCTCTACCCAGTGATGTGCTGGTAAATCTTGAACAACCAGCTGTCATGGGAAGAGGAAAGAAAAGCCCTAGTTTGAAGTTTGCCAATTGCCATGGTGTAAAAATACTGACTATGGCTGATACATCAACCGGCTCACAAAATTCCTGAAAATTTAACAATTGGCTCTTCATAGCTGGTGTGAGCCAACTCTGGCACACTACTGCCTCTCCTAGAAATGTCCTTTTAGCTAACCCACAGATACCTCAAACTACAGAGTCAAGGCTGGACTTCCATGACTTGTATGTCCATTTTCCTCCCAGTTAGCAATCTGAATCTCAGCACTAACAGTGTAATCACCATGATAGCAGGGACCTTGCTGATCTCATTCACTGTCTTATAGCAGGGACCTTGCTGATATCATTCCTTTTTTTTTTTTTTTTTTTTTTACATGGAGTCTGACTCCGTCACCCAGGCTGGTGTGCGGTGGCATGATCTTGGCTCTCTGCAACCTCCACCTCCCGGGTTCAAGCAATTCTTCCTGAGTAGCTGGGACTACAGGCGCCTGCCACCACACACCGGCTAATTTTTGTATTTTTAATAGAGACAGGGTTTCACCTTGTTGGTCAGACTGGTCTCTAACTCCTGACCTCAGGTGATCCACCTGCCTCAGCCTCCCAAAGTGCTGAGAGTACAGGCGTGAGCCACCAGCCCGTCCTCTCATTCGCGATGTTATCCCTAGCACCTATAATGATGCTAGCGCCTAGTACACTATAACGCTATACACATTTATGCAATGGGTGAAACATTATGCCCAATATTCCACTATTCCACTTCGTTTGCTGAGCATACTTTGTCTTTTAAGTAATAAATTAAACATTTATTTTATCAGGTTCCTGTGCATTCAGCAAATTCACTCCTGACGATAGACAAAATTGATTTCTTTTTCTTTTTTTTTTTTTTTTTTTTGAGGCAGCATCTCACTCTGTTGCCCAAGCTGCAGTTCAGTGGCATGATCTCGGCTCACTGCAACCTCCACCTCCCGGGTACAAGCGATTCTCGTGCCTCAGCCTACCGAGTAGCTGAGACTACAGGCTTGTGCCACCACGCCCAGCTGATTTTTTCTTTTGTAGTTTTAGTAGACATCATGGCCAGGCTGGTCTCAAACTCCTGATTTCAAGTGATCCACCCAAGGCGGCCTCCCAAAATGCTAGGATTATATGCATGAGCCACCACGCCTGGCCCTACAGAATTTATTTCCGAACCTAAAAACTGAGAACCACGACTGCATCACAGGAATTTACCAAGTGCCTACGCAGCCAGACAACTCCTACTATTGTAATGCCCAATAAAATGTTCCAAGGATAATAGATGTGTACATGTTTGCTGAAGTGCTAAAATATAGGAAAGCATCACCATATTCAAACCACTAAAACAGGCTGGGTAATCTTCTGAGGTGCCTGACAGTGTGGAAAGTGCATGGGTTTGAGGTATTTCTAAATTCGTGTTCAAATTCTAGTTTGGAGAGTTACGAAGCTTGCAGCTTTGGGTGAATTGTTTAACCATTGTTTGGTTAACTATCAAATGCTTATTATAATATTTAAATTGCATTTTGAGGAGAGGAATAATGTATGAGAAAGAGCTGGTGCATACTAATGGCTGAAAAAGATAGTTTATATCATTAATGATGGAGGGAAAAGTGAATTGTGTTGGTTTCTAGTAGATATAGATTTTAATCTTAATTCCTATAAAAAGTCCATGAGTGACCTATACATAGTAGGTAGTTATATATTAACTACTCATTCAATAAATGAATGCATGAATAACTGTAAAATAAGGTAATGAGAAGTTAAATAATCTGTCCTACTCAAGATGCTATGAAATGCTTTCCTGGAGAATAAAGATTGTTAGGAAGATGTCATGAAACTACCAGAAACAGTGTCATATGGGGACCCTTATATCTGAGTTACCTGTTGATCTGGCTGCCAGTGACAGAAAAGAGACTAAATCTTATTTGTTCTCCAAACTGGCATAGATTCTGTTGGTAGAGAAAGTGTTGAATCCTCTGCAGCTGACTTTTCTCTATGCCAGGGCCGAAGCACACTGCAGGAGGGCTAGAGGCCAGTGTGCATTGCTGTGCTTTGGGTGGCTCTGTCTGGAGGAGACAAATTCTCTTCTGCATTGCCAGTTCACAATTCTGCCCAGTCATCAGATATGGCTTCATGAGAGCTCCAAGCTGGGAAGCTGGCCCTGCAAGGCGGAAACACCAGATAGAAAGACCTCTAAGTGGACCCTGGAATAAAAAATTCAAAGGATGTAATTAGAATAATTTTTCTCCTGTCCCAGATGTGATAAACTCATCTTGCTAACTGAGGCTGGCTAGAAAATTCCTCAGGGGATTTACTTTATCGTTTAAACCAAAGGAGTCCTTGAGATTTGACTATAGTCAACCCTATTTTCCACTACTAATACACTGAAATGCAGCAGTTGATAACAGCAGGGATCCAGATATAAAGTCATCTAGAATCTTTAGGAACTGGGTGTTGAACCAGAGAAATCCCCCTGGCTTTGCAGAGCCTGGTGCTAGCAAACTAATTATGGCTGAACAACTTATGACAAGGTGGGGTAAGGCAGTCAGCCACAGCAAAACAGTTCTTTGGAAGGCTAGTTTTCCTCAAATCTTATAAGATAGAGAAGGAAAATTCCTCTTTCCCCATCAGCATGTCATAGATACACGAACTTAGATCATTTTGTGGCAGAATTCTAATTATTTCAGGGTGTCCTTCTGGCTTTTGTGATATTCCTGACATCTGAGAATTCAAGCTGTTGGGCCATAGCCAGGCCACTCTGGCTGGAAGATGTGCTTTGTGGGCCATATAATTGTTTAAAACACTTTAGGGAGGCATAATTGAAGTACAATAAGCTGCACATATTTAAAGTGTACAATTTGATAGGTTTCAACATATGTATACACCTGTGAGACCATCATTACAATTAAGATAATAAGTATTTTCATCATGAGTTTTCTCATGCCCATTTGGAATCCATCTCTCTCTGTCCACCCTATCCCTAAGCAACCACTTTACCTGCTTCTGTCACTTATAGATTCATTTGCACTTTATAGATCTATATGTAAGTATAATCTTACAATGTGTACTATGTTTTGTATGACTTCTTTTACTTTGCATCATAATTTTGAGATTACATAATTTTTGTATGTATCAGTAGTCCCTTCCTTTTTATTGCTGAGTAGAATTCCTTTATATAGATATACCATACATATCATGTAGTATACAAATAAAATACATATGAGTCCACTCAATTGTCAATGGGCATTTGGCTTTTTTTTTCTGCTTTGGGCTATCACAAAAAAATCTTCCATAGACATTTGTATATAAGTCTTTTATGAACATATGTTTTTTATTGTCTTGGGTAAATAGGAAGAAAAGAGCAGAGTAACAAACTATGTATATATTTATATTTTTAATAAACTGACAAATCAGTTTCCAAAGTATACTTTTTTGCTTTCCTGCCAGTAGTGTGTGAGAGTTCCCCTTGTCCGTGATCTCCAACTCCTCATATGGCTGGTCTTTTACACTGGAGCCTTTCTAATGGGTGTTCAGAAAGATCTCACTGTGTTTTAATTTGAATCCTAAAGACAAATGATGTTGAACATCCTTTCATCTTTTTATTAGCCATTTGTATGTTTCTTTTTTGAACTACCTGTTCAAATCTTTTGCCCAAGTTTAAAGCTGGGTTGTTTCTCTTTTCACTATTTAATTGCAAGATTTCTTTATGTAGTTTTGATACAAGCCATGTGCATGATATGTAAGTTGCAAACATTTTCTTCCGGTCTGTGGCTTGCTTTTTCGTTTTCTTAATTGCATATGTATCAGTTTTGTGTCTTATCTAAGAAATCTTTGTCTAACCTAAGAAATAGGCTCTGTTTCTTTTAGTTTTTTGTTTTTACATGTGGACAGCAAATTGTTTTGTTATCATTTGTTGAAAATATTATTTCTTTATTTTATTCTATTTTATTTTATTTTTTAGACAAAATCTTGCTGTGTCGCCCAGGTTGGAGTGCAGTGGCACAATCTCAGCTCACTGCAACCTCCACCTCCCAGGTTCAAACAATTCTCCTGCCTCAGCCTCCCAAGTAGCTGGGACTACAGGCATGTGCCACCACATCCAGTTTAATTTTGTCTTTTTAGTAGAAATGGGGTTTCACCATGTTGACCAGGCTGGTCTTGAACTCCTGACCTCAGGTGATCCACCTGCCTGGGCTTCCCAAAGTGCTGGGATTACAGACATGAGCCACCGAACCCAGTGAAAATATTATCATTTCTTAATTGAAATTGTCTTAGCTTCTTTGTCAAAAATCAATTGACCACATATGTATGGTCTGTTTCTGGACTATATTCTATTCCTTTTGTCTATGTCTTGATTACTGTAGCTTTATTATAATCTTGAAACCTGATAGTGTGAGACTTCCAACTTTGTCTTACTTTATCAAAATTGTTTGGGCTGTTTTAGTTCCTTTGCTCTTTCATATCAATTTTAGCATTTTCCTGTCTACATAATGAAATCTGCATTAAATATATTTACCAATTATAGAAGAATTAACATCTTAACAACATTAAAGTTCCAATCCATTAATGTGATTTACCTTTTTTGTTTTTTAAGTGTTCTATGATTTGTTTCAACATTTTTTTGTAGTTTTAGCATAAAATATTGTACATATTTGGTATTTTCTCCCAAGGTATTTTATATTTTTTGTGCTTTTCTAAATGATACTATATTTTATTTCAATTTCCAAATGTTCTTTGACAGTGAAGTTTCATGTGTAGCTTCTGTGTAGATTCACAGAGGCCCCCTCTGAATATAATTCCCCTTTTGTCTTTGATATTCGATGCAATAGATGCCAGCCATTTCAGCTGCCCCAAATTCCGATTTCTGCTTCTTCACTTTGGCATGCCTGCCATGGCCTGCTTCACTTCAGCTCTTCATCCCATGGTCAGGAGATTATCCCCACGTAGAAGGCTGGGCAATTGTGGGTCTCATATGTTTAGTTTTCCCACTCTCAGGGATCACATTCTTATGCTGTCTGTTGTCCAGTGCTGCAAATACTGTCTCATATACTTTATCCAGTCATATAGGTATTTATGATTGGAGAGCTAGTTCATATCAGTTACTCCATCATGCCTGGAAGTGGATATTCTTCCCATAGTTGATTTAACCAGATACCTATTAATATTTATACAGTTTTGTATCTTATTTTTTACTTTAAGTGTGGCAATGAAGGTCTTATAAGTATGCCATTTGGCACATATATAAATGTGTCTGTAAGATAAATACATAGAAATTGAATTGTTAGGAATGAGCACTTTAAAATTTTTAGCAGATTATTGACAAATTACTCTAGAGTTTCTAATTCTATTATCATCATAAGTGGATATCTGTTTCCTAGCTCACTACAGCAGTTTTTTTTTTAATCTTTGCCTAATAGAATGAACAGACAATTCATGGAAAAGGTGAAATAAATTTATCACCAATGTTTGAAAAGATAATCTATCTCATACATAACACTCACAATACTCTAAAGATACCTTTTCTCACTTATATCAGATTAGTAATATCACGTGAAGCTTTCTTTTAAAAGTGAATCTGCAATCTGCATATAGATGCATAAAGAGTAAGCCAAAAATGAAAAAAAAAAAAAAAAAAAGGAAGCAAAGTCTGGGCAGATTGAGGGAATGGAAGACCCATTTTCCCCTGTCACTTGCTGCTAATGGTTAGCTGAGAGGAACAGTAACCACAGCCAAAGGGTCCTTAAAACTTCTCTAGGTTGCTGCCAAAGTTGGACTACTCACTTGGTACCATTGTTCCTTACTGCATTCCAAGAACTGACTTGTGTCACTGGCATTGCCATGCACAAATGATGGATTGCCTGAACTGCTTCCACCAACATAAAATCTGCAGAGCAAAAGCAGAACCAAGTCCTGGGCCAAACTCTCCGCACATTTTTAAATTACCCCATTAAATCTTGCACAGGACTGTGGTGAATTCACTCCATTCTTGGCAGCCAGCTGCTAGGAGGAGAAAAACCTGTAGGGATTTAAAAATTGAGTCTTATTTTGGACTGGGGAGTTTGGATTTTTTCCACCTCCTGGTTTTCAAGTTCCCTCACAGCCATTCTATATGTTAAGTCCAAGAGAATGCAGTCAAGTTTAAACTCATGATCTGGAATGTAGACAGTCATTTAATTAGATCCTAAATGTAGATATGTTTTGATAAATATCCCTATTTAGATTAGGATGTCCAAAAATATTTTTAAAATTTTTATTTTAGATTCAGAGGTATATGTGCAAGTTTGTTATATAGGTAAGCTTCAGCCATGGGGTTTGTTGTACCGATTATTTAATCACCCAAATATTAAGCCTAGTGCCCATTAGTTATTTTTCCTGATCCTCTCCCTCCTCCTCCCCTCCACTCTCTGATAAGTCCCAGTGTGTGTTGTTCCCCTGTGTGTCCACGTGCTCTCACATGTGTCTCGTGTCTTTATGTATCAATTGAAATAATAATAGTATCTTATAATAATACATATATGATTGTGCTTTAAATTATTTAATTCATTAAATTATTAGTTCACCAAATTATTTAATTCATATAGAATATTAATGCTAATGTATTTGTTGGAAAGTATCGTCATTATATTTGTGATCGTTATTTTGCTTTTATAACTATGAGTAGAGGCACCTCAGAGAATGGCTGCAAGAACAGAGGGAAGATGCCATCTTAAAGATTAATTAGTAAATTAATCAAAGATTTTGATTAGAAACTATATCCGCAGTACTTTGTTAGCCTATGATGCTGAGACTTGTGGAATCTGTGGTCTATTTAAAATTCAATGGATAATCTATGTGGAAGTCCAACAAGAGAGCGAAAGTGTCGGAAGAATGTTGGTTACTGTTATTATTAGTAGTTGACAGTTCCTCTTTTATGCTACACATGACATTTGAAATATAAATGTCACCATGCAATTCTCTGGATGATTCTGTCTCGACTACACACACATACATGTACATGAAAGTGCATATATACAATACAATTATTCAAAGGCACTATAGCCTAATGGCCAAGTGCTTTGTTTTTGAAGTTACACAGTTCTGAGTTTAACTCCTTTCTCTGCCACTTAGACAAGTGACTTAACCTTACAGAACTCCAGATGCACCATCTATAAAGCTCTCTAGGATTGTTGTGAGATGTCAATGAGATAAACTATGTCAAGTCCCAGTATATGAAGTCCACAGTGCCTAGTGTGTAGTGATTTCTCAGTGAATTTCCCCTGAAATGCCGTTAGCTCTGTGGAGCAGGATCACTATGTGATTGGTTTTATATCAGCAGGGTGATTTATAACCTAGAAATATACACAGGGGTGGTGCTTAAAACATCTTGCTGGGTAGAAGAATGAAAATGATTGATTTCTGATAATGCACATCCCAGACTGTAAAATTCTATGAGTTCGTGGGCAAGAGTAAAATGCAAACTAAGGTAGTGAGTGAAGTCTTTCAGAGAAGTTGGGAGAACTAAGGTGAGCCTTCAAGACTGAGAAGGATACGAAGAATTAGAGAAAAGGAGCAAGAGTAATGCAGACAATGCCTTTTGCTTTAGGAAGAGAAAATCCAGAAGACTTGAACAACCTTGCATCTCTGGCTGTAACATGGCTAAACAGAGCAAACCAGACATTTTTCAATCATGCCATACTCTCCTACTCCATGCCCAGGGAAAAATAAAGTAGGAACAGCAGCAGCAAGCCTTACTTAGACATCATTCCATGAAAATGTAGCTTGAGAGCTGCTTTGCCCTCTTGCAAAAATATCTCCATTGTAGTCAAGCCAGAAGCTTGAATCTCATCAAAGATGTTTAGATTGTGAATGAAATATTGGTAGGCAGAAAGCATATGAAGTAAAGTGGATAAAATCCTGAATGGAATGGCCATGAATGAGTGACTCATCACTCATTGCTTGGAGACCTAGTAAATCTCCCACCTCTCTCTATTTCAACTTTGTCAACAGCAAAATGGAAAAAAATAATATCTGACTTACCTCCACAGTAGATATTTTAAATATTCAGGTGTAAAATCACTTAGGAGAATTAAAACTGTTTGCAATTTTACTTAAAATGGTAGTTCAGGGAAGTAGCATTGTATCATTTAGGGAAGAGAAATAAGAATTGTTGTGGTTAGCACATTTTACAGGTGATAATGCTTAAGAAGTAGCTGCTTTTGCTCTGTTTCAAAGGTATTTTAGATCAATGTGAAGTCCAAAAGGTTGGTGCCAACTCTGTCTCTATTTCTGGATGTTTAATTGTGGAGGGGTCCCTTGTGGAAAGCTGAGGTCTCTTTGAAACTACCATGAAGGATAACATTAGTAATGTGGTCAGTGTATGGATTAAAGATGTCCATAATTCTCTGATATTTCTCTCATAAGAGATGGACCTATCCTCTCTTCTTGAATCTGGGCTGGCCTATGACTACGTTAATCAAGCAAATAGAATTATGGTGACATGTGCCTTTTCTAGGCCTACTATTCAAGAGAACTGGAAGCTTCTGTCTTAGACTTTTGAAGTCCTGAGTCTCCGGGTAATAGTTTGACTACGTTGCTGTAGAGACATCTGCAGAGGCTCAGACACTTGATGAAGAGGAACTCGGCTGAGTCTACCTTTCCATCTAACTCTGCCAAGGGACTGAGCATGTAAATAAAGCTAGCAGACCCTTCAGTCCCATGCAGCTACCCCAGCTGAACACAACAAAATGACCCCAGTCAATAGCATGTGGAGCAGAAGAATTTCCCAGCTATTTTCAAATTCCTTACCAACAGAATCATAAAATGTAATAAAAAGATGATTGTTTTAAGCTGTTAAATTTTGGGATAGCTTTTTAAAAAAAATACAGCATATTTCCATGAGTAAGGGGCATGCATAGAAAGTCATATGGCAGAATTAGGGAAATGGTGGACAAAAAAGGGGTCAACACACTCACAATTAGTAATGTCGAGCCATCAATGGAAAGTTTATTAATGATATTTTAAGTGGGAGGTTGATTCATTAGTACTGAATATCATTTACAGTGACAAAAGAGATAACATGAACTCTAAATTCAACCAATATCCATCTCCAAAAAATATTTTACTAAAATTAAACTTGATGTATCACAGTGTAAGGAACATCTCATGTCTAGATTCCACTTTCAGAGAAAGGCAGGTGCAGATCTTTAAAAATGCTTAATACTTAATGTCTGCTATCTTTACCATGACTTGCACCTTGGAAGCTGTACACATTTTAATTAATTAAGCCTCACAAGGCCTCTGTGATGGCAAAAAGAAATAACAAGGAATCGTTTTACCCACTACTGAAACGTAGTCACCTCTTGGGTTGAACACAGCAGCTGTTTAGCAGCTGCTGGGAATCCTGAACTATCATTCTGGGCAGCCGTGCTAAGGAGGATAACATACCCAATTGAAATTGCAAAGGAAATGTGAGCAGACAGGATGCAATTACCTGAATTGGAGCCCAGCCAGGTCACCAGGGCTAAGTGGCAAGGAACTCAAGCTGGAGAGCTTATCTTCTGCATATTTCACAGATTACTGGGGACGTTCAGTGCCCTGTGTGGACAATAATTAGAGGCTGTGGAAGGCTATCATCCTGAACCTGCATTATATCTCCCCTGAACACATCTCTTTCTAGGACAATATGGTCATTTGGTTAAAGATATTTGAGAACATAGGCTCATATGGACCTAAACCATGAACATGGACATTAAACCTTAAAATTGCTCATCCTGACATACTTCAAGGCACAAATATTTTACTGTCTAAAAAAATTGTAAGAAAAATGTCATGAAGAGGTGCATAAAACTCGTGTGTTCTACACTGACAATATACTTCTAAATATGAGGATATTTTTGTAATGGATGAATCTAAACTTGACTTTTATTTTCCATTTTGTTGATGACATTTCTCCACATTTTATTCTGGGGGAAACACGGCACTTGACAAAATGTCTCTAATGTCCTCGGAGAGTTTGTATTGAATTCTAGTAGATATGCTTAAGAGTTTCTAAGTAACAGGTGAGAAATTAAACTATTACGAATTTGTCCTTAAGAAACTAAGAAATTATTGCCAACAAAAACATCCCTAGTCAAAATAATCCAATTAAAACACCATCAGCACACACTACGCCCAAGGCCTGTGCTGTGAACAGTGACCAGTGGAAAGAGGAATGAGATGTGGCTCCTGCCACTGGTGCCTGGGTGTAGCTGGAGATGGAGACTTGTACAGATACCCGATGCTCACTTAGTGGTCCTCACAGATGGTTACAGTTCCAGCCATCTTTGAAGATGTAACTGAGTGACCATCACCTCCAGAAGGTCTTTCCAGATCTTCAACTTTGGATTTAATCCATTTTTCTTGTTTCTCTTTACACTCTGTTCCACTTATCACAATCTATCTTGATCTAGAGTGAATTGGTCACATACATATTTGTTTATCCCCGCTATCACTGACATTCATTTAAAAATGTTTATTATGTATTGACAAATTGTAGTTGTAGATACTTGTGGGGTACAAAGTGCTGTTTGGATTTTTTAATATAATGTGGAATGATTAAGCTAATTAAAATATCACTTCAAATATTTAACATTTTGGTGATGAGAACATTAGAAATATATTCTCTTAGCAATATTGAAATGTACAATACTCAATTATTATTATTCAGCATGCTGCACTATGCATTTCAAAGAAAAATCAGACTTCAAGATGGCTGACTACTGGTATCTGGCATTTACTTCCTCCACAAAGAAGAATCAAAATAGTGAGTAAATAATCACACTTCTAATAGATCACCCAAGAGAGAACACTGGAATTCAACAGAAGTGACAGGAGACACCTAAGACAAGAAAAGAGAGAGAAGCGAGGCAGCCTGGTTGGCTGGGATTACCTAAGAACCTGAAGAGGCTTCCCAATGTGGAGAAAGGGTAAGTAAGTGACCCCCAGCAGTCCATATTCCCACCATGGACTCCTGCAATCTTAGCCATAAGGCAGCCCCTTCTACCCATGTGGCCCCTCGTTTTGAGAGCCTGGCTCTCAAGATGGTACTTTGCTGTAACTGCTTAGGATTCCAAGCATTTTGGATACCCAGTGTGAGTTCCCTGTCTGGAACAGTGTCATCATGTGGTCTCCAGGTAGCTCCTTATGTTAATTTCAGGCTCCCAATAGCACCGGGGGCCCAACAGCGCCTGCATCTCTACATCCCTGGATCCCTGTTGACGTCCCCTTCCTGGAGCCAGGCACCACTGCAGGCTGTCACCACCAGTGCAGAAGCACGAGTCATTGGCAACAACCCTGCTGCCATCAGTAGCAAGGTCACCATGCATTTAAAAGCACCTAAGGAAGGGCCACTCTGGTTATAGCCACCACCTGGGGATGGAGCATAAGCTCCCCAGCTACCTGCTTACAGCTACTACCATGGAAAACTACCCTACCCTCCCCAGCAGCAGGGCCACAGCACAGCCACTGCCACCCACACCCAAGCATTCCACCAGGGATTTGGAGATCAACCCAGCCCTCTCTACCACATCCAGCATCTTCATGTACCACTAGAGGACCCACCCCTGCCTACCATATCCAGCATCTTCACGCACCACTAGGGGACCTGAAGATAGGCCCACCTCACCTGGCTCCACTCTGACCCACCAGTGCCCAAAAATGCCATATGGAGACCTGGGGAGTATAATAACCCACTTATTATTGTTGGCACCTGAGCACTCCTTTAGGAGGCCAGAGTATGGGCATACACAACCTGCTGCTACCACAAAAGCTATTACCCACCCCCATATGCCACTTGTGGGCCTAGGAACTGACCTACACAGCCTATCGCAGCCACCATCAACATCAGTGTGGACCACTTGAGAGTTAGAGAATTGTCCCGCCACTCCTACTGCCGTCACTTATGCCACATTTGTTGCCCAGGAACTGAGGACTCACTCGTGTCCAACCCAACACTGCCACTGCTATCACTCAGGCAAGACATCTGAAGGCTCAAGAATCCACCTGCCTGTACCCACTAATACCAGTGCCAGCATATGCTATGCTGGGGTCCAAACAAGCATGCTTGGCCTGCAGCTGCCACCAATGGGGCCTGAGGACTGGCTCACCTGATGTCTTTGTCCCTAGCAAAACGTCATCACAGCCATCACAAACAACCACACCCTAAGCCACTGAGGAAATTACAAACATTACTGATACTGTTTATAGCCAAATAGATCATATGAAGACTATACTACTGCAGGTGCTCGAATCAAAGACAAAATTCTTTATGTATCCGGGACTATAGATATGTCTTCAGGAAAAACTCCTCTCCCATGAAAGCAAATCCAAAAAATTGGAAGAAGTTATTATTACACCAGATGTGTATATATAAACATGGGAAAACAAGAAACATAAAAAAGTAAGGAAATATGACACCTCCAAAGGAATACAATAATTCTCCAGTAACAGATTACAATGAAGAAATATATGAAATCCTGGAAAAATAATCAAAGTAATGATATTAAAGAAGCTTAGTAAGATACAAGAGAAAAAATAATACATAAAATCAAAAAACAATTTAGGATGTGAATGAGAAATTTAGCAAAGAGATAACTGTCATAAAATAGAATCAAACATAAATTCTGAAACTGAAGAATTTATTGAATGATGTACAAAATACATTTGGAAGCTTCAACAATAGACTAGTTCAAGAGGAAGAAATAACTTGAGAACAGTTCTTTTGAAATAACTCAGTCAGAAAAAGTTTTTAAATTATTTCAAAATATTTTAAAGCCTATGTGAGAAATGTGACACCATAAAATGACCAGATATTCAAATTTTGATGTATCAGATGGTGAAGAGAAAAATAATGTGTTAGAAAAGCCTATTTAACAAAATAGTAGCTGAAAACTTCCCAAGTCTAGCAAGAGATTAGATATCCAGACACAGGAAGCTCAGAGATCTCCAAACAGATACAATACAAAAATGTATTCTCCATAGCACATTATAATCAAACTGTAAAATGTCAAAACAAATGGAGACTTCTAAAAACACCAACAGAAAAGCATGTAGTCACTTATAAGGAATCCCCTATCAGACTAAACAGTAAATTTTTCAGCAGAAATCTTGCAAGCCAGGAGAGAATGGGATGATATGTTCAAAGAACTGAAAGAAAAAATTCTGCTAGTCAATGATACTATACTCAGTCAAAATATCCTTCACATATGAAGGAGAAATTCTTTTCTAGACAAGTAAAAGCGAGGGAATTGATCAACACTAGACCACCCCTAAAAGAAATACTTAAAGGAGTTCTACACCTGGAAACAAAAGAGCAATATCTACCATCATGAAAACACAGGAAAGTATAAAACTCCCTGGTAGAGCAAATACATATATAAGGAAGAAAGGGACTCAAATATCACCACTACAGAAAATCACCAAACCACTATGATAAACAATAAGAAAAAGAAGAAAGAAGAAAGAAAGAAAGAGAGAAAGAAAGAAAGAAAGAAAGAAGAAGAAAGAAAGAAGAAAGAGAAAAAAATAAGAAAGAGAAAGAAAAGGAAGGAAGAGAAAGAAGGAAGGAAGGAAGGAAGGAAGGAAGGAAGGAAGGAAGGAAAGAAAGAAAGAAAGAAAGAAAGAAAGAAAGAAAGAAAGAAAGAAAGAAAGAAAGAAAGAAAGAAAGGAAGGAAGGAAGGAAGGAAGGAAGGAAGGAAGGAAGGAAGGAAGGAAGGAAGGAAAGGAAGGAAGGAAGGAAGGAAGGAAGGAAGGAAGGAAAGAAAGAAAGAAAGAAAAAAGAAAGAAAGAAAGACAAAGAAAAAGGAAAGAAGGAAGGAAAGGAGAAAGAAATAAGAAAAGGAAGAAAGGAAGAAAAGAAGCAAGAGAAAAAGGATATGCAATACAACCAGAAATCAATTAATAAAATGATAGGAATAAGCCCTCACATATCAATAATAATCCTTAATTGGAATAAACTTTCCAATATAAACTAGGTGAATGGATAAGAAAACATGACCCAACCCTATGCTGCCTATAAGAAACTCATCTCATCTGTAAAGACATATATAGACTGAAAGTGAATGAATGAAGAAAAATATTATATACAAATGGAAATAAAAAATGAGCAGAAATAGTTACATTAGATAAAAGAGACTTAAATCAAAAACATGAAAAAGAGAGAAGGTCATTAAATATAAATAAAGGGATCAATTAAGTCAGAATATATACCAATTCTAAACATGTATGTACCTAACACTGGAGCACATGGATATACAAAGCAAATCTTATTAGATCTAAAGGGAGAGATAAGATCCACTACAGTAATACTTGGAGACTTCAACATTCCACTGTCATCAGTAGACAGTTAATCTAGACAGAAAATTAACAAAGAAACATTGGATTTAAACTGCACTTTACCCCAAATGGACCTAATAGACATTTACTAAACATTTTATCCAACAGATACAGAATACACTTTCTTTCCTTCAGCACATGGAACATTTGCCAGTAGAGATCATATGGTAGGACACAAAACAAGTATCAACAATATTTTTAAAAATGGAAGTCTATCCAGTGTCTTCTCAGACCACAATGGAATAAAATTAGAAAGCAATAACAAGAAGAACTTTGGAAACTGTACAAATACATGGAAATTAAACAACATGGTCCTTAATGATCATTGAGTCAAGAAGAAAATTTAAAAACTATTGAAGCAAATAAATATAGAAACACAACATACCAAAATAAATGAGAAACAGCTAAAGCCATGGTATAAGGGAAGTTTACAGCAATACATGCCTACATCAAAAAGTGGAGATATTTTTAAAAACCTAAGTGTACACCTCAAGGAACTAGAAAAGCAGGGATAAACCATACCCAAAATTAGTAGAAGGAAAGGAAAAATAATGGTCAGACTAGAACTCATTAAAATAGAAACTAAAATCAATGCAAATGTTTAATGAAACAAAGTTGGTTTTTTGAAAAGATTGATAATCCTCTTGCTAGAGTAATCAGGAAGAAAAGAGAGCGGACTCAAATCAATAGAATCAGAAAGGAGAAAGGAAACATTAAAACTGATACCACAGAAAACATCATCAGAAACTATTATGAACAAACTATATGCTAATAAACTGGAAAACCTAGAGGAAGTGGCTAAATTCCTGAACACGTATAATCTGCCAAGTTTGAATCAGGAAGAAATAGAAAACCTAAACAAATCAGTGATAAGTAATGGGACTGAATCAGTAACAAAAAGATATCTAATAAAGATAAAAAGTTATTCAACAAAGATAAGTCCAGGACTGGGTGGTTTCCCTGCTGAATTCTACCAAATATACAAAGAACTAACAACAAGTCTCCTTAAACTATTCCAAAAAATTGAAGACCTGGGGTGTATTAGTGAGTTTTCATGCTGTTGGTAAAGACATGCCTGAGACTGGGCAATTTACAAAAGAAAGAGCTTTATTGGACTTACAGTTCCACATGGCTGAGGAGACCTCACGATCATGGTGGAAGGCAAGAAGGAGCAAGTCACATCTTATTTGGATGGCAGCAGGCAAAGAGAGAACTTGTGCAGAGAAACTCCTGTTTTTAAAACCGTCAGATCTTGTGAGACCCACTCACTATCACAAGAAAACACGGGAAAGACCTACCCCCATAAGACAATCATCTCCCACCAGGTCCCTTCCATAACATGTGGGAATTATGGGAGCTACAAGATGAGATTTGGGTGGGGACACAGAGCCAAACCGTATCATGGGGTCCTTAACTCATTCTATGAAGCTAGAATTATCCTGATTTCAAAAGCAGACAAGGACACAAGAAAAACAACAACAACAACAAAATAATATAAAACAATATCCTTGATGAAAATAGATGCAAAAATCCTTAACCAAATACTAGCAAACTGAATCCAACTATACTTGAAAAAGACAACACAGCATGATCAAGTGGGAATTATCCTAGGAATGCAAAAATGATTCAATATATACAAGATGCAAATCAATAAATGTGATATGAGACATGAACAAATAAAGGGGAAAAAGCATATGATGATCTAAGTAGATGTAGAAAAAGCACTTGACACAATTCAGCATTCCTTCATGACAGAAAACTCTCAAGAAACTAAGAATAGAAGGAACTTACTTTACCATAATAAAAGCCATATGTGACAAACTCACAGATAATATACTGAATGGGGAAAAGCTGAAAGCCTTTCCTCTGCGACTGGAAGAAGATAAAAATGCCCACATTCACCACTCCTATTCAACATAGTACTGGCAGTCTTAGTCAAAGCAATCGAGCAAGAAAAATAAATAAAAGGTTTGCAATTTGGAAAAGAGGAAGTCAGTTGTACCTCTTTGCAGATGACATGACTTTATATCTAGAAAAAAATAAAGACTCCATCTAAAACTCTTAGATCTAATTAATAAATTTAGTAAAGTTGCAGGACAAAATCAACACACAAAAATCAGTAGCATTTATATATACCAATAATTAACTAGCTGAGAAAACAGTTAAGAAGGCAATTTCATTTACAATAGCTACCAAAAAAATAAGTAGAAATAAATTACCTAGGAAGTGAAAGACCTCTACAAGGAAAATTACAAAACACTGATGAAAGAAATTGAAGAGGACATGCAAAAAATGAAAAGACATCCCCTGCTCATGGATTAGAAAAAATTAACATCATTAAAATGACCATTCTACCCAAAGTAATCTATGGATTCAATGCAAATTCCTATTAAGATACCAATGTCATTTTTCACAGAAATAGAAAAAAAATCCTAAAATCATATGGAACCAAAAAAGAGCCTGAATAGCCAAAACAATCCTCAGCAAAAAGAACAAAGCTGGATGCATCATATGATGTGATTTCAAAATGTATTACAAGGCTATAGTGGTATATTTTGAATAATCTTTATTTGTTTTTTGTGCACCTATTACAGATTTTTGCTGTTTGGTTACCATAATGCTTACAAAGAATATCTTAACTTATAACACTTCGTTTCAAGCTAATAAAGCTTCACTTTGGTTGTATATAACTCTGTATTTTTGCTCCCCCATCACACAGTTTTATTTTTCATGTCTGAATTTACAGTTTTTTGTTATGTGCACCCCTTGACAGTTTATTTTAACTCTGGTTGTTATTAAACATTTTATCATTTAACCCTTATACTAGGGATAACATTACTTTGCATACCATTACTACAAGTACTAGAGTATGCTGAATATTACTTAATGTTATGTATACAACTGGATTTTGTTCTTCTGTGTATTTTATGTTATTAATTAGAAGATCTTTTCTTCATTTTAAAGAACTCCCTATAGAATTTCTTGTAGGAGAGCCCTAATGATACAATGAGAGGAAACTCCCTTAGCTTTTATTTGTCTGGGAAAGTTATTATTTTCCCCTCATTTCTCAAAGACTGCTTTGCTGGGTAAAATAATTTTGGTTGATCATTTTTAATGTTTTTCCTTTCAACTGAAGAAAATAAATCTGCTAATGAAGAATATTATGAGTATTTTAATTAGTTGAAATTTCACAAGATAAGCAATATTTGAGTTTAAGGTAAAGAGGCATTGAGGCCTATATTTTCCTTTAAAAGCTCAAAGAAAACCTGAAGATACGGATACTAATTCTTGCTCTACATTCCTGTGTGATGCTGGGCACACGATGTCACTGAGATCTCTATATTCTTATCTGAGAAATGAGAATTTTAGATGATACACACTTTAATAATCTGCTAAATGTAAAATTTTATGAGCATATGATTCTAAAGAGGAATTACTGACTTTACTCTTTAATGAATCAACTCATTTTTGTGGAAGTATGTTTAGGTGAGGTTACTAACCAAAAGATATTGGTGAACTAAAATAAATTTAACTGAAAAGAACACTTTTTTAAGGTAAAAGAGCCAATTGCAGGACCCAATGTCAACATCAGGGTATTTGGGTTATGAAATACTTTAGTTACTTTTTCTACATAATTTGCTTAATACATTATAACAAAATGCCTCTTATTTAGTGCTTAGGGGAGGTGTGGATGAGAAAACAAACAATGGGCTGACATTAAGGAATCATCCTGCTCAGTAAAGGTAAGTCATATGCACAGGATTCATAATATAATAGTCTTAAAATTTTCCTCCATCTCCCCACAAAAATACGCAATATCAGAACTGCTGCACTATGTCTATTCAACTTTCTCACATAAACTCTGCATGCACTTTAGCATTTTTTACTCAAAGCGTGGCCCCAGACCTGCAGCATTAGCATCACATGAAAAATGTAAAATCGCAGGTCTCACCCCAGACCTGTGGAATCAGAAGCTGCATTTTAGCAGACTCCCCAGGTGATTCATAATCATGTTAAAGATTGATCTGCTCTGCTTTAGACTATTAAAATTTTTAGGACTCCTGCACCCATATAAATTATCTGATCTTACTTAATTCAGCATCTGTCAATTTTTCAAGGCACTGTCTTCGACTATCATCAAGGACCCATACCCAAATATATGATTCTTTTTCATTAGCATTCATTAGCATTGAAATATATTTATGTTTTACTTTTGTCTTTTGCAGCTTTTATTTTAGATTCTGGGGGTGCATGTGCAGATTTTCTATAAAAGTATATTGAGTGATGCTGGGGTTTGGAGTAGGATTGAACCTGTCATGTAGGAGGTGAGCATAGTATCCTATAAGTGGTTTTTCAATGCTTTCCCCTCTCCCTTGCCCCCTTATATTATCTGTTGTCTATTGTTCACTTCTTTGTGTCCATGTGTGCCCAATGCTTGGCTCCCACTTAGAAGTGAGCACATATGGTATTTGGTTTTCTGTTACTGCATTAGTTTGCTTAGGATTATGGCCTCAAGTGTATCCATGCTGTTGCAAAGGCCATGATTAACGGTCTTTTATTACCTCCAACCTTATTCCCTTCAGATTTTCAATAATTTTGTACATTTTATGTTTTCCAAGTAAATATTGTAATAATTTCTTTGCCTTTGATTCTTCATGGTCTTACGTTGAAGGGAGACTAAACCACAGGTAGTGCCTTTGGAAACCAAGGACTCAATAAATTTTGCTCAGCCTTCAATTTCTCAACCACAGCAATTATTTCTCTTATGTTAAAGGATTAACATGTTTGTGATACATCACCATGTTATATAGGCCTATTGTGAGTTGTAATTTTATATAAAGTTATTCCATTTAGCTTAATAATATCCATTTATAGCTCGGTTTATAACATATTTTCTACTTGAGAGCAATAAAATTGCATTTTGTTAACAGAATGTCTGTAATTTGGTTTTGTTACTAAATCATGTTAGTCTCATTATTCAAAATTAGTGAGGCTTTACCACATATGTCATCGATACAGACAGTAGCTGAAACAGTGTGAATAATATCAACACTGAATAAAAGATACAAGATTTGGAACTTGTTTAGAGATCAGGCTCTCCAGGAGTGTATAAAGCTTCTCCAATCCCTCCAAGTCTTGGAGTTGAGGGATAAAAGTGGGTCTGGTTTGTACTTTTTTGTATTTGTCCTTTATATCAACTTGGATTTGAATAAAGTGTTCCATAGCGAAATATTTGAAACCCACTCATTATTTTCCAGTGTCTCCTTCACCATGGACATGTCTCATTAAAGATAAACAGTGACCAGTGCCACATGTGCTGCCACAACTGTGAGGACTTCAGAGCTATGATGATCATCAGCACCAGCCCCTGCTTCCATCTCTGTACTGCCTGCCATATCGTATGCCCTCTGGGATGTCACAGCTGTCTCAGAGAGCAAACCCGAATGGCCCTTGGGCCGTGCTTTGCTTTCCATGCCCTCTGAGCATCCAGAAAGAAGTCCAGCTTGTCCTGCTTACCATCTCCCTACGGGAGATTCCTAAAGCTAATCCAATCATGCCTCCCATCCCTGTTCTCTTCTGTCCTCACCACACCTAAAACATTAATTGCAAGGACTCCTTCTTCATCCTACACTCTACAGTTACTAATTACACCTGATTTCCCACATAACTTTTTCATTGTGCTCCCTGGATTCGTGATCTCTTAGCTGTGAACTACCCTATATCCATGGTCCTTTCTCTAAACTTTCCTTTCACCTTCTTGCCGTAACAGAAATCTAGATGTTCCCTTACACATCATCTCCTCTAAAGTCAGCTGCATGAGACATATTATTTCTCTTTTATCTCAAGAACTTCAGAGCATGAAGATAACCAATTATAAAACACCCGAGTCTCCCCCTCCTTCAAAACCACAGTTTCTGTGAAAATCATGCTGTCGGATCCTGTCACATAACCTGCTGCAGTCATATTATTCCTTCATTCACTGATAACTTTTTAATGCCTGGTTCATTGTCTTCTTTTCCACCTCTATTCCTGAGACTATTTTCAATTATCTCAATGTACATTTAGCAGATTTTGTCTCATTCCCTTGACTGCCAATAATCTTTCTTTCATCCCACTTCAGCCACCTATTTTTATATCTTGCTCTTACTAATAATTGGAATTTAACTGGAATTATCCTGGTTTTTCTCCTGCAGCTTCAATGTCACTCTCCAATCAAACATTCCTAACACAGAACACACTTGTTCTAGCATCCTAGATGTTGGGGGTAGGCTTTCCTTTGAACCCACTTTCATTCTAGCTGAAGCCCTATCTGTGCTCCTATTCAGAGCAAGTCCTCTAGGGTGAGTTATGTTGTATTTGCTGTTTCAATCTTCTCCCCTTGTATTTTGTCCTGCCACACCAATCAGACTGTAGTTCCTACCATGCACACATGGCTCTTGTCAGAGTTGTCTGGATGTGAACACAGGTAGTGAGCTTTCTCCACTTTTATTTGACCCCTGCAGTATTCAACTTAATTTCTTCCTTCTGGAAGCACTTTCGTTTCTTGACTTCCATGATTTATGCCTTTGTTTCTACCACATGGGCTGTGTCATCTCCGGCTTGTTGCTAGCTCTCCTTATCAGCTTGACTTTTAAACATTAGAGGTTTTCCTGGCTATCATCTGAGCTCCCTTCTTTTTTCTAACTATATACCTTCCCAAGTGGATTATTTCAATGTTGTTTCAGTTTTAAATGTCACACTTGTTCACAAATCTCACGAATTTGAATATCTACTTCCTTCTTTTCCCTAGAAACCTCAATGTGCCAAGGTAGACTTGGCATGTCTACCTTGGACGTCTCATGGGCTTCTCAAGTTCACTGTTTTCAAAAGAGAACCCTCATCCTGCATCTGCCCATATGTTCCCATCTTAAGAAATTGCACCACAATATCCTTAGATCAATGTTTCTATTTTTTTTATTGCCACTCTCCCCATTATTTAAAGTTTTTTTTTTTCCTAATTGGTCTCCCCCTTGAAGTTTTAACATCAGAAATATACTGTATACCTGTTATCGTATTATGAATATCTATGCCTTATACATACAAAAGAGTGAGATATTCTTGTCCCCCCACCCCCCCAAAAATATTTCACCCTCTTGAAGGCAGTATCACCTCATTGGTAATGCATGCCCTTGATGTTCAAATCATCCATCTCTTACCTTGATTTCTCCTATTTCTTACCCTCCAAATAGAACCCACGTCTAATTCCCACAGTGTCTCCTTGCACTCCATTACCTAAATCTTGTCATGTGTTCCCATCTCCTAGACAACTAACCTGGGCTAAGTCACTATCACCTCTCAAATAGATTAATGCAGTAGCAGTTTAGGTCCTACCTTCAATACTTGCCATCCAGATACATTTTTAAAAGAAGTCATTTATGCTATTCCCATGTTTGAAATCCTTCCATGACATTTTATTGTATTTCGAGTAAAGGAAAATACTCACAACCCTGGAAAGAAAAGGTCTCTGGACTTATAAATCTCTATACAATCTGGACTTCATCTAACTCTCTCCCTCATTTTCCATTCTGTCCACTGCATTTTCCATTCTGTCCACTGCTCTTACCACACTGGCCTGTTTTCTGTTTCTCTAATATGTCAAGCTTGTTTCTGTCTTTCAGATCTGAAAAGTTCTTTGCTCAGAGCATCACATGCATGGTCTCTTTTGTCAATATCTCAGGTTAAATATTAGCATCTTCCCCACAATCCCACATACTTATAATTTAAAAGAGTCGCACAATCACTCTCTATGTCATCGTCGGGTTTTAAATTTTTGCACAGTTAATATCACTATTTATTTGTGGGTTTATTTGTTATTTGTCTGCCTTTCCTCATTTGTTATTTATTTCTTTTATTTATTTATTTATTGAAGTGGAGTTTTGTTCTTTTTGCCCAGGCTGGAGTGCAATGGTACGATCTCAGCTCACTGCAGCCTACGCCTCCTGGGTTTAAGTGATTATCCTGCCTCAGCTTCCCAAGTAGTTGGGACTCCCGGCGCCTGCCACCACTCCTGGCTAATTTTTGTATTTTTAGTAGAGATGGGGGTTCATCATGATGGCCAGGCTGGTCTTGAACTCCTGACCTCAGGCGATCTGCTCGCCTTGGCTTCCCAGAGTGCTGAGATTATAGGTGTGAGCCACCACAGCAGGCCTGCCTTTCCTCATTTGAACACCAACTCTATGTCTCGTCTTTTCTTTCTCACTTCTATTCTCCCATTGCTCAGAACGGGGGCCAGCACATAGTGGATGCTCAATGAGCTTTCACTGAAAAAAAATCATAAATGGCATTCCTCTACAGCAATATCACACCAAAGCTAAGCTGTGCCAGTCCTTGGCCTGTTTTCTGTCCCATCTATTCAATCTATTGAACATTTTATCTTGGTTATGATACAGACAATTTCTTCTTTGGGTTATTAACTTTAGAATTGAACTTACTTGGTTTTGTTGGTTATTTCTTCTTGCTCTGATTTTCTTTCATTAATTACTGTGGTTTTTTTTTCTTTATTGCCATCCTATACATTCTTTGGGTTTACTCTGTTCGTTTTCTAGTTTCTTTCCTGTCCATGTCTTGATTGCTATTGAATCCCTGTATCCCCTTGCACTTCTCTGTAGTTGCATTTTGTAGACTTATGAGTCAACTGTCTCCCAGCTTGGTTCAGCCAGTGGAAGGCATTGTGGGGAAACTAGAGGGCAAGAAAGGAGAAGCCATAGTGTTTCCCCCAATCTCTCTGCCTCAGTGAGTATCTCTGGCAGTGACTGTATCTCTTCCCTCTTCCTATTGTTTTAAAGGTCTGTCACACTTTCTATTTTCACTGGCCAACAGCAGCCCTGGCATTGAACAGCTCTGGCTCTCTACTTTTTTTCCTTGTACCCTTGGAATGGTAATGGCTTTTTTCTGTGGCTAAAAGCAGGTTGGTCCCACTTCTCCATATGGCTTTTAAAATGTTTCATAACTTTTGTTATGAACTGCCTCTATTCAATGAAAACTCTAAATATATATAGTGACTTCTGCTTTGTTGGACGGACCCTCTCTGATACAGAGAGATAATAAAACATTACAAATTAAAGACATTACATCCAGAAATGTCTTTCATTTTAAGTAACTGGCAGAGCTTTCACATTAGATTATTGAATCACCGTAGGTAAAATTTTACTTTAGTGCAGTTACAAGTATAATGAATTTTTGAGTTCCTAAAGGGTATCACAGATACTGAGATGATTTAACACTGAACAGTACCTTCAATAAAACCTATGATGGTCAAATTGTGGAGGAATAGAGGGGTGCCGGAACACCAAAGCAAGGCAAACATTTCACTCCTTAAAGAAAAAATGGAAGTGTTAAGGGAAGGGAAAAGGTTTCCTCAGAAACAAAGTAGTGCAGCAATTTTCAAGGCACAGACTGCAGTCCTCTGGGGTGCAGGCTGCGAGGCTGAAATTCTAACCAGTCCCCAGGTGATGTTGAAGCTACTGGTACATGGAACACATTTGAGGGCTTGCAGGCAATTAGAAAAGATTGAACTAAAGCAGGATTTCTCAATTTTGTTTGGTTTATAATTATCACCTGGGATTTTTTGTCTTTTATTTGGAGACGGAGTCTGGCCCTATCACCCAGGTTGCAGTGCAGTGGCATTATCTCAGCTCACTGCAACTTCCGTCTCCCAGGTTCAAGCGATTCTCCTGCTTCAGCCTTCCGAGAAGCTGGGATTACAGGCATGCACCACCATGCTCTGCTAATTTTTGTGTTTTTAGTAGAGACTGGGTTTCTCCATTTGGCCAAACTGGTCTCAAACTCCTAACTGACAGTGATCTGCTCTCCTTGGCCTCCCACAGTGCTGGAATCACTTGGTATGCTTAATACAACTCTCTACATTCCTCTCTGGAGATTGTGCCTTAGTTCATCTGGCGTGGAAGTCTAAATATGGCATGTTTAGCAAAGACATTCTTATGATTTGGTAAATTTGGGAAACACTAGCTGGATCATCATGATCTTTTCATGATGCTATTTTTCTGTATTTCCCATATGGCTGGCTATTAATTGCATATATTTTTCCCCTGAAATCATTTAGTCTACTTTTTTCTGTTTTCTTTTGCCTTTTTTTTATTGTCCCCATGACAGTAAGATTGCTATCAGAAGGAATAACGAAATAACCTCCCTTTTATTTCTTAATTACCAAGATACGTGCTGAATACGTGAACCTGCTGATCTGGTTTGGCTGTGTCCCCACCCAAATCTCATGTTGAATTGTAATCCCCAGTGTTGGAGGAGAGACCTAGAGGGAGGTGACTGGATCATGGGGGCGAGTTTTCCTCTTATTGTTCTCATGACAGTGAGTAAGTTCTCATGAAATCTGGGTTCTTTGACTGTGTAGCACTTCCACCTTTGCTCTCTCTCTCTTCTACTCTGGTCATGTGAAAACTGTGCCTGCTTCCCTTTTGCCTTCTGCCATTATTGTAAGTTTCCTGAGGCCTTCCTAGAAGCAGAAGCCTTTGCAGTCCACAGTGAGTCAATTAAACCTCTTTTCTTAATAAATTAGCCTGTCTCAGGTATGTCTTAACAGCAGCAGTGGGAGAACGAACTAATACACCTTCTATTATCACTTGGTAGCTAAGTGATTTGGTGAAGTGATGTAATCTTGTCTGTATAACAACTCTGTGAAGTTTATGTTAGTTCCTTCATTGTGTGGACTAGAAAGCTGAGGTCTGTAGAAGCCAAATGCCTTGCTCAAGATAACACAGGATGGAAGAGGTTGTGGAGTTGAGGGTGACTCTCATCTCAGTTCAATACCTGGTCCTTTAAACAGTGGACATTGCTCACCTGTGGTACCACCTTCTTCTATGTGCCGGTGAGGCACAGAGTCTGCACACTGTTGGCATCTTCTGCTCTTCTCTCCTTATTGTACTTCTCCGTTTACTATGGCTTTATATCTCCTGCTCAGGACTTTACAATCTGAGGTTTGTGCCTGCTCTCCCCAGACACAAAACGATCAGCCCGATTCTGACTAGCATCAGGTTCTGAGTTGCTCTGTACAATATCTCTGGTCTTCCATATCCATCTCAGTCTGCAGAGAAAGCCAAAAAATGATTCAGTGAGATTCTTGATTTTAGTCTCTTCAGCACAACATTAAAATGTATTT
Organism: Mandrillus leucophaeus; assembly: GCF_000951045.1. Classification (NCBI taxonomy): domain Eukaryota; kingdom Metazoa; phylum Chordata; class Mammalia; order Primates; family Cercopithecidae; genus Mandrillus; species Mandrillus leucophaeus. The sequence goes on from NW_012101809.1 coordinate 6,981,661, forward strand.
CCTTAAATATTCTTTAATCAGACCAGCTGATCTGTGCAGAGCCATGTGGTGGGGTTGGTAGGGTAGGGAAATAAGTTTTACTTGATCTTTCAACAGTGCTTTTCATTGGCCATTCTTGTGTCTGGGGTATTACCAATACAAACTTAACAGAGATCATTTATTTACTTATTTACCAATATGCACTGAGTACCTGTCCAGCACTGTGCAAGACACTGGAGAGGCAGTGCTGAGCAAAAGTTGACATGGATGCTGTCCTCATGGAGCTTCTGATTAAATGAAGGAGATAATTTTAAATAAGTAATCACAAGCGAATATATTATTACCAACAGAGGTCAAAGCTATGAAGGAATATAGATGTTAGAAAAAAAGCAACAAATTTGTGGCAGAAGTCAGCAAAGATATGGCCAGGGTAACCTGATTTTTCCTTTTATCCTTTTTGGTCGAGTTACATTGTTTATGGATTGAAAAATAATGAACATTTATCAAGTCCCTATTACCTAAAAGTGGTTGCTTGTAAGCATTTGATATGCTTTATCATATTACATCTGTGCAGAAACAATATTATCTTGATAAAGTAGCTACTCTCATGAAAACTTAGCTTCTTCATTTGTGGCTTGTGGACAGATGGCTTATGTAACCTGTTTGTGGTCACAACAACTAGCCAGGGGTGGGTACTGAATTGAACACTAGTCTGACTCCAGTGCTCAAGTTTATAACAACTGTGGATTACTGACTTAGGGAAACATGGTAGTTGTTGCATCTGGGACACCAAGAGGGCCCGTAACAAGTTATTTTATGTCATAATTGGGCCATGATGGAGAAATAGTGGTAATACATAAAAACAATTAGGTAGACTTGTAACTGGTTGAACCAAAAAAACCCAAAGGGAATTGTTTGATGGATGAAAATTGGGAGAAAGTTTTTAAATAGCATGGTCCAGGGCTCTGTCCTTGGTCCTGACCAAAATGTTTGGCAGTAGACCTGGAGAAAAATATGTAAAGAGTGGGTTTATCACATTTGTTGCAAAAAAAAAAAAAAAAAAAAATTGCTGAGAGGAGGAGCTAATATGTTCAGAGGAGTTACTATGTTGATTGAAAACAATCAGTATTCACAACAACATCCACCAACTGAAATGAAGGTCTGAATCTAATTATATGAAATCTAATGAAAATTCAAAACCTCACTTTTTGAGTTCAGAGTATTAATTGCATAAATAGAGAAATGGGAAGATGAAACTTAACGTTTTCATGTAGGGGTTTTTATAGTAAAAAAAAAAACTCAAGATTTTTTAAGATGATATGTGAAAACCTTAATGAGATCTGTGCTTCCCTGTAAGTTGTATAGAATCTGAGGAAAACTTTAGAAAGCAAAGGTGGTAAGAGGTAGTATTGTTTTATTTGGGCTGGTCATTTACGGGAGAAGGTGTTTTCCATGGTCTGAATGTTTTTGATCCCCCAAAACTTATATGTTGAAACCTATCTCTAATGCAATTGTATTAAGAGGTAGGGACTTTAGGAGGTGACAAAGTCATGAGGACTTTGATCTCATGAATAAGATTAGTGCATTTAGAAAAGAGACTTGAGAGAGACTGTTTGCCCCTTCCACTGTGTGAGGGCACATAGAAGGCACTATCTGTGAGTAACGGGCCCTCAACAGACACTGAATCTTCTGGTACCCTGATTTTGGACTTTTTACCCTCTGGAGCTGTGAACAATACATTTATATTTTTAATACATTATTCAGTCAAAAGTATTTTGTTATAGCCACCTGGAATGGACTAAGAGAGTATTGTACATAATTTTAGCACCTTATAGAAAGGTTGTACATAGACCAGTCAAGTCATTTAGAGGAGAGAAGTAGGATGGGGAAAAGCTTAGAAATAATTTCATCTGGGGGAACAGATAAAAATAAAATGAATAAATAAAACTATGTTGTTTGGCCTAGAAAAACTAAGACTCCAGGTAGTTGATAAGCTGTCTTTTGCATTTTGACTCTCCTGGGAGAGAAGATCTGAGATCAAGGCAAAGGCTGTGGTGCAGAGTTTTGGATGAGACCACTGAGCACAGGAGCAGAAGCTATGAGAGAATAACTGTTATTATTCCCCATTCTACAGACAAGAGAGTAGAGATCTAGAAAGTTTAAGTAATTTAGTCTGGGTTAAGAGCTTATTGGATAAATCAGGGAGAAGGAGAGCAGAAAGGTGACATAGTTTGGGGAAGGCTTCAAAATGCAAATCAGAAGCCAGTCCAAATAGGCATCCAGTAACAAAAATAATTATAGGAAAAATGTATTGATATTATTTTATACGAAGAACTCTGTTACATGTTTTGCATAGTTGATCTTATTTAATATTTGTAGCAATACCCCTTTTCATTTTAACAATGGGAAGATTAATGCTGGGGGAAATTAAGTAACTCGTTTGTATATAGCGGAACTGGGACTCAGTCATATCAGGGTTGATTCCAGAGTCTATGCTAATAACCAGCTCTGTTGCTTCTAAAGGTATAGAGCACGTGGAAACCAAAATATTAGAGTAGGAGAGCAAAGGATTCTGGGGTTAGGGGAAAAAAGTGGCATTTCCTCAAGGAGAAAGGTTGACAGTATCTAGTAATGCATTGAGCTGGAAATCCAAGTGGTCTAGAGGGGCTGGATGAAGTCGGTGAAATAATCAAGATTGTGCTGGAAAGCAATGGCTGTACCAAGCTCTCTGACATCAACTTTCCCTAGGGTTGGGTATTTCGCCACAACACATTAAAATTCTTAGACAAATGCATCTAGGACGTCCTGAGGAGACATTCATGTCTCTTCAAGACAATACCACTCTGCTTGAGTGCTGTTTTCACCTTCTTTTGCCTAGACAGGTTGCCTGCTCTATTTTTAATGAAAAAAAAATCATTAAGGATGAACAAGGTGCATACAAAGTGCTTTGAACAGCAAGGCTGTCACATTGACATTGTAATTTGTATGGAGTTAGTGCCTCCCTGCCCAAGCTTTACATAGTTTCTCTCTTGTAGACTTCACACATATAGCACAAGAGATATTATCTTTCTCTCCAGACGTTGGGGAAAGAAAAGTCATCATGCATTCTAACATTAGACTTACTTCTGGGGAAACTGAGGCTGACAGGACACAATCTGGGTCTTCATCAAAAAAGACCAAACCATAACGGAAAAGCCTAGGCTGGACTCTGCTTCTTGGAGCCTTTATTTCCCAAGGCTTGCTGCCTCCCTACTTAAGCAAGAGGAATCACCTTATTTTCAAAATTATTCATCCAGAATGTAATATACCCACTTCTGGAACAGGCCAGGGGCCTATTGGTGGAAAAAGTATCTCAAGCCTACCCTGTTGAGTTCTTGCAGCTGGTGGTATCTCTTCCCTGCTAAGCAACAACTGCTTCATGAGTTAATTTTCATTCCTCGGCATCTTGCTGTGCACTGCTTTATTAAGAGGAATTTACTCTTCAATTTCCTGTAGTGATTTCAAATTCCCAAGGTTATGGCAGTGCCTTACTTTATAGCAACAATTATACACCACTCCCTAAGGTCGTAAATGATTTGAAAATACATCCTCAGAGGAATCTTTGGATGTCAGATGACACCAGCTTGCAACAACATTAACTCTCTTATTGGAAACTCTCTTGTGAGATGCTAGGAAGTGGGAGAGAAGAAGGAACTCAAACAAGGATGGGGTCTCCTACATGTCCTGGTCAGGTCTCAGCACTCAGAGAGTGCCTTAAGAGAGGGGATCATGGAGATAGTATAGGCTTTCTCTTACAAGGAGTAGTTTCATGCTTACAGGGAGTAGTTTCATGCTTGCAGGGGTCAAATTTATTTCCTCAAACCTATAATCATCTAGTCACATAACTCTCCTCACTACTGCTGAGGCTCCTTTAATCTTCAGTCAGTTGGTAGGTGGGCCTGTACTGTGCCTATTTTATGATACTCTAACAATTCCTTCAGGGCAGCATCTGGGAGACTCATACACTCTTCAGATGGGAGGTGGGGAAGATGTTATAGACCCTCAAATACAACTCCTGCATTTTATAAGGAGGGAAACGGAGGCTCTAAGAGGATAATTCAGTTAACATGCTAACACATTATAAGAAAACTGGAAGATGTTTTTCTTATTGCTTTTAGTTATCCATAAATCCCACATTCACTGTAGAGAGAAGAATACTGCACTAAGGATTCACAGATTATTTTTTCATTTCTATTCAATTTGATATCTTCTTTACTTCAATTTTCCTTTATAACAACCCAAATTTTTGAGACTTATTCAAACAATAAGAAGTGAGCAACCTATGGGTCTTGAATTAATTTGATCTTAGAGGAAAACAAAATGTTTTATCCCCATTTATGACAATAGTTAATTGAAGGACTCATCCAAAGGATATCGTGGCATAACTTTCCCATCTCATCTTTGCTGGACATTAGCAGCATCTCCAGCAAAGATGAGATGAGAAATTTATGCCATGAAATGGTAACTTTCTACAGGCCTTTCCTAGGTAGGAGGATTGAGAGGAAGATTCAATCACCCTAGAAGATGTGAATCAAAATATCTGTATCTGTTCTGTTCTTTATTATCAATCCCTAGCCTCAGGTTAATAATGGAAGAGTGATTTGTAGAAATATCTATTTGTAGTTGAGTAAGTTTGTATTTCACATGACTATTTTGTAAAGAACAAACTGTAATGTTTTATGTTTCTCCATCTGGCTGTGTCAGTAGTGGGAATGTCCAAAGGAGAGAAGTAAGTTGAGCAGTATATATCAATGACCTTGTTTGCAAAAGGTTCTTTCTGGAATGGGGGAAGACCTAGAAAACTGGATCCTGATCAGAAACCTTGCCAAAAATTTACTTTATTCATTCAGCAAACTGTGTTTGAGAAGTACTGGGTGCATAGCACATGTATCAACCTTTGTTTTCCAATTGGAAATAGAAATCACATTTGAGAAGGGTAGCGAGAGCACACATGGGACAAAATTATGACTAGTGACATACAAAGAAATTCAAGAAGTTTAGGAGAAGTGAAGAAAGATTAACATCTGCTGAACCCTTACTCTGTCTCAGGGACTATATGAAATGCTTTGTTAACACAATATTTTCATTTGTGAAATTAATTTAAAATGGATGACTTTTGATGTGGAAAAGCTTACTCATGGTAAGTAATTTTCCCATGCTGTCACTGCTAGTAAGTGGCGTTGGGTCTGGGTTGGAACCCAACACTTTCCATTATTCTAAAGGATAAAGGAGGGAGAATGTTGGAACCCACAGAAAGAGGGAGAGCTGTATGGAGAGTGATGGCTGGCAGAAGCTGCAGACTTTCAGGCTTTCATCAAGACTTGCATCCATCCAAAGGGGAACTCACAATAATGAGTACCCAAACCTCACTCTCATCCTTTCCTCCAATTTCCTGCTCCTCATTGTCAGAACTAAAACAGAATCCAGAAAGAAGAAATATCTTTTCCATAGATTAGCCTCCCCAGTATTCTAGCAGAATGGGGGAATAACAGAAATTAGATCTAGAAAAGCAAATGCTCATCTACCTCTGAGAGTTATTGCAAGGAATGCATGACATAAAACTTGTGAAATACTGAGATTGATACTAGTCACATGATAAGCTCTCATAAAACTCCAGAATTGAAATGGCTGAGAATTATCTACTTCAACAGCTTCATTTGACAAATGAGTGTATGGATATGCTTAGAGAGAAGTGATTTACCCCAAGTCATATCTACAGAGACAAAGTCAAGAATAAAACTCAGTTCTGCTGTACAGTTGCTAGATACCTAAATCTGTAACCCATTTACCTAAGGGAGTGCACAGAGCCAATCCCATGTCCAAATAGGACTCTGATCTTTTGACTTCACATCTCACCAGACCTCCAGCAAAGGCCTGGGACTTCCAGCAAATGCTCTCTAACAATCTGTATTTCATGGAGTGAACCTTGCTTTTCTACGCTGGTTGGCACTCTAGGTAGCCTGTATCTTTCTCTCTTATAAGTTTCTCTGTGAGAATGAGAATATATCTTATAAATTTCAAGAAACAAGAAGCAAAAAGTGAGGACCCCCGTTACATGTCCAGTAATTTTGAAAATGGATTTTTTTTTTTTTTTTGGTTCAGAGTAACCATGCCAAAGTAGGAAGCAGAGCCAGAAAATTTTAAAAAACTGCACCCTCTTCTCAGGAATTAGAATGCTGTGCAGGGCCGGTAAAAAGGATAGGGTCTTTCATAAAAACTGCAGCCAGTTATGTAGTGACCAGTCACACAAGTTTGCTTAGGATTGTCTTGGTTTTATCATGGAAAGTTTCTCACCTCATACAACCTCCTCTCTCCAGAATCCAGGGCAAACCAGGGTGACCAGTCACCCTAGACAATTTAGAGTTCTGTCTAGGCATGAGCCCTGTGTTCAGGGTTTTGCCTGATGCTTATTTGGGTTCTTTTAGAATTCAAACAGTTGCATTTCCAACTAATAATCAGCATTTGCCTCTGGGAATACTAATAAGCATATGATAATCAAAAAGTGATCACAAGGATAGAAACAAAAATTAAGAAGCAGCTTAAAAACAAAACAGGGAGCAGATGACATAATTATTCGTCATTTAGAATGCACTACATTTCTTCAAGAGAATGCTCAAAGTGCCATTGTATCTAGTGAACGAAGACTGGGCTAGTGGCCAGTAGAAGACTGGGTGCAAAATACAAAAATCTCAGGATAAGGAAAAGAAAAAGTTGCCTCAAAGGCTACAACATTTTGAGAAAGGTTTCAATGTCATTATTTCTATATGGTTCTGAACTTGAATGTAAATAGATTTCCCTGGCCAACCTGCTTGTGTCCAATTTCCATTGAGAAGCTTGTCCAACATATTGATTCACTGTCAATGTACCTAGTAAGTCTGTGTGTACTATTAGCCTTGAATAATATCCAACATGTGCACAGTGAAACTCTCATACTTGTGATGGGGAAAAATAAAATATAATCTATGATAATCCTAGCCTTCCTACTTTTCTGAATTAAGTGGCTTGGTTGGCTTTGTCTTTATTTTTTGAATTTCACAATCTGAGGGAAAATTTTGTAATGCCAGACCAATTCTTGAGATTTCTGTGGTGGTAAACTAGGTGAAAAGGCAGGTGATTTGGTTTTTTGAAGAATGATGCAGTAGACAAAAGAGAGCAATGGAAAGTTTTCAAAGACATCCAAGCAACCCTGATTCACCCTTGCAATCGCCTAGAATGTAAGTTGGAAAATTAAATGATGATTAATTTTCTTGCATGAACTGTGTTCTTTTAAAGACAGCACAATTGTGGGGTGGAAGCACATGGATCACAAACTTATAAATTTAAGATAATATTCTATATGCACAATTTTATACTGCTGATAGAATATGGCAGAAAAAAAGCTATTCTGTTACTTAAAAATTGATGCATATCAGCTACTTTATATCAGTGAACATGGTGTGCCTTGTCATATATTAAAATCTATATAACAGCAAACAATATTTTGTTGGCATTCTTTTTTTGAGACAGGATCAGGTTCTGTCATCCAGACTGGAGTGCAGTGGTGCAATCTGTGCTCATAGCAACCTCTGCCTGCTGGACTCAAGTAATTCTCCCACCTTAGCCTCCCAAGTAGCTAGGACTATAGGCATGTGGCACCACACCCAGCTAATTTTTTTGTGTTTTTGTAGAGAAGAGGTCTCACCATGTTGCCCAGGCTGGTCTCAAACTCCTGGGCTCAAGTGATCTGCCTGCCTTGGCCTCCTGAAGTGCTAGAATTTCAGGCATGAGCCACCAAGCCCAGCCTGTTGACATTCTTTAATGTAAAATTTTACATATAACTATTACATTTTCAAGTATGTCTGCTGTAAGCTAGTCTGAATATTAAAATAGTCTCATTAATTTAAATTATGACAATTTTATAAACAAAACTTTGAAGTACATATAGGATCAAAAATAGAAAAGCTTGCATGGTAACCCAAACTGGACCAGTTATTTGCTCTGTGAATTTAGGAACTTGGGTCTACTCCTTCAGGTTTTAGCAACTGAATAGTTATGCAAGATTTTGGGGGATCGAACTTGACCCAAGTAAACCCATTAAGAAAAATCTTAAAGTTCTATGCAAATGCAAAATTACAATTATATGCATTGCATGAATATTAATTTTCTAAAGGGTTAGGAAGCTATAAAATGTACTTATCATTAAATGGATTCTACTTTTAATCTTTCTGTGATAATTTAGAAAGCACAAAGGCAAAGCTACCCATATGAAATAGAGTGGTAAAATTTGGTTCAATAGTAGTGCTTCTATTTCAGATTTGACCATCAGGCTGTTAAACATTTGTGATAATTTACATTTGAACTTATTTTATGTTTGCCCTATACTGAGTTAAAGGCCATTTCCCATTGCCTTTCCCATCCCCTCTATGTACACTGCTTCACACTTACTAGTCTCTAAATAAATCTACTATAGTAAACACTGCACATAACTCAAGCCAGGTAAGGCATAGGTCCCTTATTTTTACCTGTTGTCTCAAGGTTAATCAGCATTTGGAACCCTGGCAGGAAATTCCAACTGGTGGCAGAGAGGAGCAGTCTCTTCTGCATTAAAGCCCTAACTGCAGGATTCGTCTCTACCACACAAGATGTAGTAAATGGTCAGCAGGAAGTGTCGATGGTTGGTAGAAGCGCATTCTGTGATTGGGTGTTAGCTTTTCTGAGCCTCAGTTTTCTCACCTATAAAATGAAGTCACTATTGCATGGTTTTTTTTGAGGACATTTGTTCATGTTCAGAATTTAGCACAGTGCAGGATACATAGCAAAGCACACGGTCCATATGTATTGGCTCATTATTATCCAACCCTCCACGTAAGTCAGATTCCATTGTTATATAATGCTCAAAGAACTGGACTCATTTCTGTGGTGATCCTAATGGCTTGTACTTTTACCTTCATTATTGTGGCTATTTGCTTGAATCCCATCACCTCTATGAGCACAGCATCTCTGCCTATGTTTTGCTCAGTAGGGTATCTCCAGCTATCAGAACATGCCTGGCATGTTGTAGGTGCCCAGTGCATATTTATTAAGTAAATAAATGATCTCCATGAAATTTGTACTGATAATCACAGAGACACAAGAACAATCAATGAAAAGCAATATTAAACTCTCAGGGAAGACTCATTTCCCCATTCCACCAACCCTACCACAGGACTCTGTACAGAACAGCTGGCCTGACTGAAGAATACTCAAGGGAATACATTTTACTGCTGTACTGAAGAGCCTACAATTGAGAATCTCACTGGATCATAGTTTGGCTTTTTCTGAAGACTTAGATGAATATGGATGTTCTCAAAGATCAGAGATATTGGACTGAGCAATTCTCAACCTGATGCTGGTCAGAATCAGGGCTGATATTCGGGGCTGGAAGGACTGGGGAGAGCAGGCACAAACCTCAGAGTGTAAAGTCCTGAGCAGGAGACATAAAGCCATGGTAAACGCGGTAAGTTAAGGAGAGAAGGGCAGACGATGCCAACAGTGTGCAGACACTGTACCTCATAAGCACACAGGAGGAGGCTGTACCAGAGGTGAACAGTATCCAGTGTCTGAAGGACCAGCTATTGACCCCTAGATTCACAGAATCACTTAACTACAGGATGATAACAGCAGGTTTTCATATTGAATATTCATTCTTGGTTATTAAAAACAAAAAGACATTATTCTTTCTAGTAGGGATTTTAATGTTTCTGGGATGAAACAACATACCAAAACAAAACTGGAGATAGGAATCTGTTGAAAATCTGCTGTATAGCTAGTTCTCTGAGTAAATAAAGCAGGATGATGGAAAGTTAACATTGAAAACCATCTTGAAGATCTTTCGGTTAGTATTTCCCCAAATTGACTAATTATAACAATCAACAGGTTAAAATCACAGATTCTAAACTTCCACTGAACAATAACTAAGACATAATTCCCAGGGTAGGGGCCTAGATATTTTTACTAACAAGAGCACTAGATGGATCTTATGACTGGATGAAATTGGTAAACACTGCAGAGTTAGTTCAATCTTTGCTAATTGTTTGAATCTCTTTAAGTTCTTAGTCCTCAAACAGCAGCCCTTAAACCACCGATAACAACACCACCTGGGAATGTTAGAACTGTGGAACCTCATACCGCATCTCGGACTTATGGCTTCCAAATCTCTAGTTTAGCAAGATCCCAGGTGATTCTTACGCATGTTAAATTTTGAGAAGCACCAGCCTAAGACATCTTCACCTATTCTTGCACGCAGTCAGTAACAAAGAAATCTCTCCCAGGAAAACGTTTCTATTTTTTTGGTATCTCTGATTATTTAGAATAGAGGAGCATCTACCTTCTCTGATGTGCCAGCATTTTTTTTTCTTTCTTTTTTTTTTTTTTTTTTGGAATTGAGCCACTGATTGCAACACAGACTAGTTACAGCTAACATTTCTAGGAGTCCTAATGATGGTTGGTATTAATGCACTTCCACAATACTAATCCTCAAAGTCAAAAGGTGTTTTGTGTCTCTTCCTTTATTTTTTTTTTTTGAACTTGCGGTAAAAAGACAAACAATGTAAAATTTACCATCTTAACCATTTTAAAGCACATCTCAGTAGCATTACCGATACGCACATTCTCATGCAACAGATCTCTATAACTTTTTCATCTTGCAAAACTGAAACTCTATCCCTACTGCACAATGATTTTTCTCTTTTTCCTCTTCCTGGCCTTTTGCTGTCTTTGAAAAAGGAGGCCACCATGTTGTGAAAGGGCCCTGAGAAGCTCATCTGGCAATGAATTGCAGCTGGCTTCCAGGGGAGCTAAGCATGACTGACACCTTGATTGCAGCCCTGTTTTGTGTCATGCGTCATTTTAGGCCACTAAGTTTGCATTAATTTGTTACACAGCCATAAAAAACAAATACATCTTTAGAGTGAGACTTAGAAACTGTGAGAATATCCTGTTCCCATCAACGTTTTAGCTAACAATTTTATTATCATCTTATTCTTTTTTTTTTTTTTTTTTT
>NW_012101809.1:6993553-7009727 GCF_000951045.1 Mandrillus leucophaeus
TAGTTTTTGTATATTTTAGTAGAGATAGGGTTTCACCGGGTTAGCTAGGATGGTCTCACTCTCCTGACCTCGTGATCCGCCCGTCTCGGCATCCCAAAGTACAGGGATTACAGGCGTGAGCCACCGCGCCCGGCCAGTATTTCTTTAAACAAGTATTTCTTGCAGCAAAGACACTGCCATACAGTGTCAAAGGTATTACCACTCCATTTTAAAACACACGGTAAGGCGTTGGTAACTGGCTTCTTAGCACTAAACTTTCCAGTGTTTTCTTCTCTTGCGAGAGCCTCATTCCAAGCTTTAGTCCTGATCTGAGTGGGAATGTTGGCTCCATGTTTTCTGTAGGGTTTTCCTTGGACTTCTTGAAATACAGGCTCCTGAAAATGCACTCTCCTCTGTTTTCTACGAAATTGATGAACTAGGAATCCTTGTGAATTCTACCCAAGTAACTTCTTCAGGCAGGAAAAGGCAGAAGCTCTGGACTTCCCTGGAAAGTACACAATTTGGCATTTGCTTGAGGACCATGAATCATTAATGGTCAAAATGCAATAGACAATTTTGCACCAAACACAATTAGTATGTATCTTGAGAACCAAGCCTGCCCTATTGGTAAACCAAGAAAATGTTCAGAGTCGCAGGGACAGTAGAAACTAAACATTCTGAGAGTCCAGAAGAGAGATGGCTGTTCCAAAGGAATCTGGGAAATACTTACAGAAGAAAGAAAAACATATGCTATCATTGCAAAATGCATAGTCATTGAGAAAATGAAAAAGAAGGTTCCTGTGAAGTTCAAGAGATTTACACTTGTTTTTTTTTTTTTCCAGTGAAAAGAGACTTAGAGACCGGAACAATTCAGTAATGTTTCTGCTGTTGATTACTGCATCTAAGACAGGGTAAGTAGAAATAGTCCTGGGCTGTGACCTAGGAGGATATGAATTCCAGCTTTGAGTTCCTATCCCTAGTTTTGTGTTCATCTCTTTAAAGAATACTGTTATTTTTTCTTCCACTATTTATTTTCATCACTACATGGAAATTATTTTGCTACATTTATCAAAATGGTGAATCAAACACTTAGAATTTTCTGTAGAATAACTGAGTATTAGAACTAGAGGAGGTGTAATAAATCTATGAGTCAAGGACCTGGTTCCCATAGGTGTTTAATAGAAAATGGATGGAGCAGCCTGGGTTTATCTTATAGTGGGGACTTAAATTATATTACTTTCCTGCCTACATATACACATGGAAGAGTGTCCTTTATTTCCAGAAAGACATATGTTCTCTCTCACTTTTCTTGAAACATATGGTCACTCAGTCCTTCTTTGGTGGTTTACTTTCTTTGAATAGAGTGCTAGGACAAGAGCCAAAACACTTTCCACTTAACAGTATCATAAGAGAAACAAAAGAAAGAATGCTGTATTAAATGATCACTGGCATGCATCCTCAGGGTCCAAAGACAATAGAGGCATGGGACTATGATAAACAGAACGTAGGAAAACTGAAAGGGGCAACCTCTTCTAAACTCAGCAAGCTGTTGCATAGAATTGTAAATCTCTTAAGATAAAGCTAGAACTCCAAAAATTAATGTGAAAATGCCAGATTTTAAAATGTTGGCCATTAATTTTAATTTTTAAAGACAATAGCTACTACTGTGCATACTGGATCCCATCCAAGGCCAATGCTATTCAGACTGGATCCTATCCAAGGGCAACTAGCTAGCAATTTGATTTTGTTTACAGATCATTTTCCCATTTCTGAAATTTAAATCTGCTAAATCTAGTTAACTATAAAACCTAGAATAGAGCTTTCTTTTCCAAACCCTCAGAGTAGGGAAACACATACAAGAAATTCTCCTTCAAAAGAGACAATGTAAAATGTGTTCCCCATGAAGTCTAAATCTTACTATGTGACTTGTTCTTCTATTTCTTTTGTTCTGAGAGATAATCTGGTTGATCACGGAGCAAAGCTTTTATTCCATTTTTGAACTTTAATGCTGGTTAAAAAATAATAATGCATCTTTAAGGCATGGATTATGGTGGTGAATATTTAAAGTCTCATAAATCCACCATGAGCAGAGATTCCAAAGTCAATGAAAATGGATAGCAAAACTGAAATGTTTGCAATTTCCCTTTGGAAAAATGATCAAAGAGGACAGTTCTCTCCCTAATCCTTCTTTCCCTTTTGCCTTAGTTCAGAATTCCTCATTTTCCTAAATAGAAGCAATTATGGATATTTATAAGGGGGCTGTTAGTCTTCTTAAAATTCTCCCCAAACTGAGGATTTTTCATGATGAGACATACCAGATGAGAAGTCTCACATACGCTCCACAGGAAAGACTGACGATCATAGACTGTTTCCCTCACATTTCTCATCTAGCTCAAAGGACACATCAACTTTTCTGCTTCTTTCCAACATACTAATCAGTAAATGATTCATAGCTTACTTTCATTCAGGTCTTGGCTTAATTTTTTTAAAATATATATATACATACACAAATAATATAAATATACATTTATATAAATATATATAATACTTAATATCATATATAGCTATTTTTCTAATATATAGACCAGTCAGTGTGTCTATTTAGTATGCTCGGTTTTTATTAAGCCAGTAAATATTTCTCAAGTACCATTGTGTGTTGTGGTGGGTGTGGGGAACACATAAGCATGGAATATTTCTTATTTAGTTAAACATGGCACCATAGAAACTTAGAATCTCTCTGGGAACTGAAATAATTAGAAAATACAACAGAAGAGAATGTAATTATATAAGGTGACTTTTGAGGCATTTATGTAACTTCTGTAAACCATCTTCTTAGAAGGGCTGTCCCACCACACCCCATGACTACTCTGTCTACCAAAAGGGATGAACAGAGACAGCCATGTATATGGGCCACAAGTGGATAACCAGCCCAAGATGAGCCAGTTAGATTTTCTTTCCTTGAAATTTGGAAGTGTGCTTGCTTCAACAGTGGTTATATGTACTTGGGAGTCATAGAGCATTATCCTTCAGCATGGGCATGAAGAAGAGAGGAGAATAAAGCAGATGAGAAAACAGAAGTGGAGTGCTTTTGGAATTGTTTCGGAAATCTTTTCCATTCTGGTTTTAGTGTTTTGCCAAGCCTCACAGAATTCCTTGTCCTTGGTCTTTGTGAGACAGTTACTTTATCTTAAACGCATAAACACAAATACATACCTCTTTATTTGCTTAAACTTCTTTGAAATAAGTTCTTAGCTTGCCACCAAAAAGAAGTGAGGCAGGAATTACATGATACACTTTATTTTTCAGACCATGAAGACTATAGAATGTGGTTGTAGGTGTTCATAAATAAAGACTGAATTTGAGAGTCTTCAGGACCTGGGCCTTCAAAAAAAATATGAGTGTGTTACAAAGCAGTGAAAATAAGCCAGGAAAGAAAGTGGCATCAACCCAACATTTGTATAGTGATTTGTGGCTTACAAAAAACTAAGTTCTCATTCTATCTTCAATGGCTCAAAATAATTATTCCCATTCTATGGAGTAGAAAACTGTGGTTCAAGGATGTTAAGTGACTCTCCTTGCATCATAGCTGCCTCTTTGCAGGGTCCGGCACAAACAGAAAAGTCAACATACAGTAAGCAAATGTATAGCTTAATGTACAATCATGGACTTTATTATTTCTTTGCAGGGGATTAGATGATGATGCTCAAGGATTTATTAGCTGGAGTCAGGTGGATGCAAGCAATGTACAAAATGGCAAAGGAAGATTTGTTTTAATCCCGTAATACGGATCTATTTGTAAACTAATCAAATAACCAAGTAGTTGAAGTGGCAAATGTAGGTAATTGTGTTTTCAATTATTTGATGCAAGATCTTAGGTGCAGAAATCAAGTTTTATACTTATTTGCTTATTTTATAAAAAATAAGAAAATGTATTATTACAAGGCAGCATAGGTAAGTGCTAAACAATGAAGCTGAAGACCACAGTTAAAAAAAAAAAAAAAAAAAGCCTTACTTCAGACAAAGATAGATTTTTCAGTACACACAACCATAAGGGTAAATTTGTGTCTGCCCAGAAAACGTTTTCAAGATTGCATAAGCCTACCTATTTCACATGATTAGTGCTCTTCTTATGACCACCTGTAATGCAGACTTAGTGAGCAAGTGTTTGCACCTGTGCTGGAAACCCAAATGTTCACTTACTCACCTTGTTTTCTATAAGGAACAAATAAACATCTGCATGCATGACAGAATGCAGGGCCTTTTCTGGCTGTGTGGCTTTGGCGCTGGGCACCTACATGAGCTTTGTGGGAGCTTCTTTTTTGATGCCTGGACTCCCATGTGCTTCAACCAGACATTTACCCATTTATTTGAAACACAAGAGAAGAATATAGAATGTGTCTGGTTATATTTGAACAATGCAGAGCATAAAGTGGGTACTTAAGTATTCAGTGAGAAAGAGTTTAATCCAAAAGGAGAAGGAAAAACAGAAGAGAGGAGAAAAGACAAAAATAAAAACAAAAACATAAAAGACACAATAAGGAATCAGTGAGGAAATATTATGAGATTTATATTGTCTTGCAAATAGTAAACATAAACCGAAAGCCCAGGAGTTAGTGATTACTACTCTCAAAATAAAATAAACAACCCAAAACCTAACCCCTTACTAGAAACTCAGTTTCTCTCTCTCTCTCTCTCAATCTCTCTCTCTCTCTCAATCTCTGTGTATGTGTGTGTGTGTGTTTGAAACAAGGTTAAGGCCATGGAGTTGCAGAGGCTTTGATTGTGGAAGATACATGGTAATATTAAGTAATAATGCTCAAAGATCTCATCATCCTGGCTAGATGTGGCTGAGAAATGAAACAAGGCCGAGAATGACAGAGAATCCAGAGTGAAGAAATCTCTACTTCCTGGACAAAGATAAGATTCCTGGACGTGGTAGAGTCTGAATTGGAAACATTTTTCTATGAGGATATTTTTCTAAAACCAAACTCTACATATTTGAAATTAAGAGATGAATGAACATTAGAATATAAAATTAAATGAGATTAAAAGAAAATATGAAATAAAGGGTCACACAGGTCATATGATGCAGTCTTAATACAAAACATCTCTCAGTCAAAATTATTTTGTTTTCTATAGGCTTGTGGTGCCTTGCACTTATGTCACAAATATCACAATCTGTAGTATATTTAGACAGAAAAGAAACTGATATGTGTTGAAAGACCATGGTATGCCATGTACTTTCCTATATTGTCTTTTTAAAGATACTCATAAAACAGGATATCTGGAATATTAGCCTTATTATTCAGAGCTTTACAGAGAAGGCAATTGAGGTACAAGAAGTTAAGTGACTTTTTAGTTAGTAAGTTATGGTGCCAAGATTTGAATTCACATTCATCCATTTACATTTCTCTGCATGGTTCTGCCTATGCATAAACATCTGGAAGGAGGCATTAGTATCTCTCTCAACTTAAATGACCTACTCTACTGAGTAAATGCTCAGTAAGTCTGATTAAATTGACCATGGTCAACACATAGCAATTAGGTGTTTCATTTTATAAGGTGAAGATGCAAATAATAACCTTTAGAAGCTTTATTCGAATTGTAATACAGCAATGAACTTCAGACTATCCTCAGCTCATTTTATGGGCAGTCCCTAAAAGTTCACAAGAGAAATAATTATTCAGAACTTCTTAATCTTTATGTCAAGAATAGACTTGCCTTACAGATAGTAGAATGGGCAGCCTTGTCTGTTTCTTAGTCACTTCGATGAGTTCTGAAATGTCCACATGTCTCAAATTCTATCCATTCCTATTTGGCCCTAACACCAATAGCATGCTTAAAGTTTCTACTAGTGGAGCTAATTTCTTGTGTAAAATTATAGTCATTCAAAGACTTCAGTTAAATCACTTATCTGCACTAGGGATAAATAAGACATAAGCCTCCATTTTATAGTAACACACACACATCAAAAAATTAATTTACCCTAAAGAAGATAAAGGGAATTCTACATGCAGATTTGGAAGGGAGATGAGTTAAAGGGTTAGACACCAAAGGGTTAGGTAACCTTATAATCTTGCCCGAGGGTGGTTCTGAATTAGAAGCATATTTACCATGTGTGAATGATGTAACGAAGTAGAATGTAAATCAACGTGACTTTAATATAAATGGTGTTCTTTGCCTCCTATGTAATGCTGTCAAGAGTGCTAGACATGGCAACTCTCCAGGGCCTGCAGAACTCTCCAGAAGACTTGCAGGGTTTCTAAGTCATCTTTGGCATGGGAGTCCATGGGGGAAATACAGCTTTTGGTGGTAAATAAGGACACAGACCCTGAATGTTTCAGTGTTCAGCAAGTCTTAGTGACTGATGTCCCAGCCAAAGTCCTAAGCCAAAAAAAAAAAAAAGTGTGGAAGTTGTGGGAGAGAATAAAGGAAGAGATAGGATGTCCCTGGATTTTGAGAATGACACAATCTAATTACGGAGAGGGTGTGTGTGACAGAGAGAGAGAGAGAGAGAGAGAGAGAGGAAAAGGGGAAGAGAATAATGTGAATGAATGAATGAATGAATGAATGAATGAATGAAAAATACTGGAACATTGTTTTAAGGTTACAAAGTTCTTTTATGGTTTTTCATCAAATTTTCATAAAGACTGTAAGAGAGAAATATTATTGAAGCAGGAAACCAGGCCCATAGAAGGTAAATTTCCCCAAGAGAAACTAGAAAGGAACAGCCTAAAATAAACTTTCCCCTTCTAGGTTCCCCATCTCATGTCTTTAGGTAGATTATGCTCTCTTCTGCAAAGAATACAGAATATAGGACATTCTACAATTTCGGTGCTACATTACATCATATGAGATATAGAAAAGTACTGGAGCAGTCAAGGATGGCTTCCTAGAAAAAGCTCAGTTTGAGGTGACCTGTGCAGAGAAAGTGGGGAGGGAAGTCATTGAGAGTGGGGTTTTGAGATCTGACTTCCTGAGTTTGAACTTCATTAGTGCCACTTTTCAGTGGCAGTGGTGTGATCTTGACAAGTTAAGTCACTTGTAACATTTTACTACCTCAGGTGTCTCACCTGCAAAATGTGGATGACTCTTGTGAGCATTAATGGACTAAGATTTGTAAAGTGTTTAGAACGGTCCCTGCCAATTGCAAACTCTCAGTACTCTAAAGGGTGCATCAACTCTAGGAGGGAGGTGTTTGTTTATCCAGCCACCCAGTCTTTTAGAATTGATTGAAAATCTCCATGAAGGCAGAAAGTCACTGTCCATGATACTTCAATGAATGACTCAATCTCTCAATCTAGGCTTTGCATACAAATCACAGAGCAATGCAGAGCTATGTTGTCACCACCTGAACTCACTGAGATCAATTTCAGCATCACTAAAAGTGAGACAGACACTACGTGCTGCCTGGTGGGATGCTATCTGAACAGTGCCACCTGTGAAATGTTCGTACCAAAATTATACAACCTGAATCTAATTTACAGTCTACAGTCCATGTAGAAACCACAAGCGATGGGGGACAAGTAAATAATTAGTCAAGTCAAGAATGGGGAACTTTCTATAAGACAACTAATCCAGTATATACAACAAATAACAAATGTGAAAAAAGAGAAGAGAGGGTGTGTTTTAGATTAAAAGTGGCTGAAAGAGACTTAGATAAACAACCAAAGGTAATGATGGACCTTCTCCTTACACATCAATTAAATAAATCACTTGTAAAAGACATTTTATAGACAATCGTGGACAATCATAGATATTAGATAATTTTAAAAAACATTGTTATTGCTATTAGATTTGAAAATGACCTTGTAGTTACGTAATAATACCTTCCTTTTTGAAAAAAGAAAGCTTTGAATGAAGGATGTTTTCTTTTTTACTTTTTACTCAAGAAACTAATTTGACAAAAGTGAAACTGAATGATACAGGATTTCAGAGGATTTCAGAAGCAGTTCGGGCTATTTTAGAATTAAGCTTTCCCTGTCCTTTCCTCAAGATCCCAGCAAATGCCCACTAAGTATCCTGGGCCATTGTAGGAGCCAGGATCTAATCTGTGACCTCATTTTATTTGAGAATCTTAAATGCTTTACCTGTACGGAAGAGCTTATCTCAATATAGGAGCCAGAAGACAGATAAAGAAAGTGAGAGAAAGACCAGAAGGTAACAGGAGGAATGAGAAGAATGAGTGGAGAAGTGGGGAGACAAAAAATAAATCAAGATAAATAGCATAAATGAATGTGGACAAAGATGGGAGGAAAGAGATAAATACAAGAAGACAAGACGAGGAGAAATTGAGGTTAAAATAAAAGTGAGGGCACAGAACCTGAGAGCTTCAGAATACTTCAGATTGCAACGTTCTAACATTTACTCTTTGCTAGGGAAAGTAAGCAGAGTTTATCAAGAAGGGGCAAATAACATATAGAGGACCATAAAAGCAGATTATGGACAAGAGGCATGCACCGCTGTAGCTATTTTATTTGTTTAACACCCATAACAATTATTATTTTCTGTTATTTAATTTTTCATTAATTAAAATAGTTTATGTTGATGTAAAAGTAGCACATGCATAAGGTAGAAAACGCAAACACAACAAAAAGGTATTCTTTGAAAAGCATGCTGCTCTCCCATCCTATCCCCATCCTCTAGTCTTCCAGTTTCACCAACCAGAGGTCACTGCTGTTTCCATTTTCTTCCCATCAATATGCATGATTTCTTTTACAGAAATGGTAGTATGGCATACAAATTGTTCCAAATTTTGCCTTAAAGCAACACCACCAAGAATAACCCATAAACATGTACGACTAGTATATATCTATAATAAATTAAAAATTTAAACACATCTACCCCATTTGACCCCACAATTCCTCCTCTAGGTTTCTATTCCTGAGTAATATTCTCACAAAATACATACAAATACACAGAAAAATCACTGAAATTTTTGTAGTCAATCACTGAAAGTAATCTAAATATCTTTCAGTAGGACACTAGATCAATCAACTATGCTACATCCATCCAATGGAATGCTTCCTAACTGTTAGAAAGAGTAAGGCATACCTCATTCTGATCTAACAGATCGGAAATGTTTTATTCTTGCAATCAGAAAACTAAAGCATAGGGCGTTTAAATAACTTGCCTAAGGTCATACAGCTAGTTAGTGGAGGTTTAGGATTCAAACCCGGGTAGTCTGCCTCCAGAAGCTGCATTCTGATCTATTGTACCACCACTGCCACAGGGTCTCTAGGAAAAAGTACTAGCCTGTAATTAGACTATGTAATATGCTGTGATTTAAATGTTGCATGTTTAAATTTGCATTTATAACTGGACTTCTCACTATCCTTGCTTTCATGGGCAAATTGTATGCTATTTCAACCTACCTAGGACAAAGCAGAACGTGGGTATATAATGTGATCTTAATGGATAACCCAAGTCCCGTTCCTTTAGCAGCTCAAGAGGAGACACGAGTACCACATGCATAGAACTACGGAATGCTACTGCTAAAATGGATTCAGATAATACTTAGTCCAACTTACTATTTTGTCAAATGAGGAAACTAAGTATGAGGTACTAAAGTGATTTACTCAAGTCTGCATGGCAACTAATCATACAAATTGGATGATAGTCCATGTTTTCTGACTTTGAATGCAAAGACTTTTCCCCATAGAGCAGAGTTGGGTATTGTGTTAGTCTCCTTTCACACTGCTATAAAGAACAATCTGAGACTGAATACTTTATAAAGGAAAGAGGTTTAAGTGATTCACAGTTCCACATGGCTGGGGAGGTCTCAGTAAACTTACAATCATGGCAGAAGGTGAAGTAGAAGCAAGGCACGTCTTACATGGAGACAGAAGAAAGAAAGTGTAGGACAAACCACCTCTTTTAAACCATCAGGTCTCATGAGGACTCACTCACTATCATAGAGCAGCATGAGGGAAACCGCTCACATGATTCAATAGCTTCCCACCAGGTCCCTCCCTCAACACATGGGGATTATAATTTGAGATGAATTTTGGGTGGGGAAACAACTCCAAACCATATCAGGTACCTTAGCTATAGCCTAAGCATTACTCTTAACAAGCACCGTACAATCCAGTCTTTCCACTTCTGGGTATGTACCCAAAAGAATTGAAAGAAGGGCCTTGAGGAAATATTTGTACACCATGTTCATAGCAGCATTATTCACAATAGCCAAAAGGTAGAATCAACCCGTGTATCCATTGATGGATAAATGAATAAACAAAATGTTTTATGTCCATACAATGAAATATCATCAAGCCTTAAAATGTAGAGAAACTCTGACACATGCTGCAACCTGAATGAGCCTTGAGGACAGTAAGCTAAGTAAAAGAAGCCCATCATAAAAGGGAAAATATTGTAATTCCACTTACATGAGGTACCTAGAATAGTCAAATTTATAGAGACAGAAAGTGGAATAGTGATTGCCAGGGATGTGGGGAAATGGTGCATGGGGAGTGCTTGTTTAATGGGTGTAGCATTTCAGTTTTAAGGATGAAAAGAGTTCTGTGGATGGATGCTTGTGACGGTAACGCAGCAATGTGAATATACTTAATGCCACTGAACAGTACATTTAAAAATGGCTAACAAGGCAAATTTTATGTTATGTATATTTTGCCACAATCAAAAAATAGATAAATAAATACAGCCTAGGAACAACAATAAAAAAGAAGTAAAGGCACTTTGGTACATTTCAAAAGTCAAGGCAGATTCAACCACAAGAATTTCAGCTTTGTCCTCATATCTTACCTTGATTGCATTCAGTTGCATTACAGAAACAAATACTCTGTGTTGACAGAACTATAAAACATAATTCAATATCTGTATACTGCATCCGCCATTGGTCATTTCTATTATGAAAGGTACAATATTTCTTTAAAAAATATTTACAGGCCTTTGCAAGCATTGTTTCTTCTAGCCAGAAATCACTTCCTTCTCTTCTGAAGTGTGCCCATGGGCATATGAAGGGCACACACAAGCATATGCACAACACCATATTGCCTCTTTTCAAAGCTCCTATTGATCCCTCAAAACCCTGCTTAGAATCTTCCAAATATTTTTGGGGAAGCCAGAAACCTTCGTGGTTACTCGCCTGAGATAAAGACAATTTCAACTTTCCCTGTGTCTACTAATATTGCTCTCATCTCAGTGTATTTTTATTTATTTATTGGGATGTTTGCTTCAATAATTACACTGTGAACTTTTTCAGACTAAGTGCCCTTTCGTCTATGTATTTCTAACATTTAGAACATTATATCTCATAGAAAATTCCTTAGCAAATTAATTAAGTGAATAATTGAAAGAAAAATTTCTGAGACTGTGTATTGCACATCTCTTTCGTGTCTGGCTCTCACACCCCTTCAAAGGCTTCTGCCACCTGAGTCAACCCATCAGGGTCAGTTAGAATTGTCTGTGACATCTAATCAACCAAATGTCTTGTTCTGTGTTCACACAGCGCTGCTTTCAAATATGTAAAAATGTCATGAAAGACAGCCCGCCCTTCTGGAAGAGGATGATTAAATGCATAATTAAAAATTGATGCAATTTTCTCCGATGCAACATTATTTTGCTGTTTATCTTCCTGTAGCATATAAATGGAGATGAACACAGAAAATGAATTGAGTTCCCAGTTCTTGGCACCCTCTGCTCTCTTCTCTGCTCTGGAGGGAGCAGAAACCTTGGTATCATTCTCCCCATGTTTGGAAAGAACCATGCAGTTACTGGCTTGCACAATCTCTCCTCAAATAAAACCGCTATTCTGTACACATTTCATGCGGTATGAGGTTTCTAGACACATATTGTGCTATTTGCAAGCCATACAGAGATGGACAAGCTTCATGATAGATACGGTAGAAAGAACACAGGTTTTTTATTCCGATGCCCCTAATTTTTTGCCACATGTGTGTTTTTATACTTTGAAATTTGTAAATCAAATGTGGAGAAACCTAATCTTATAAACTAGAGTAAAGGAAGAATTGTTTAGACATAAATTTTGTTTTTGTTTTGCTAAGTGACACTCCTTCTACAACCACCCATGATTTCTTCCTCAATTTCAGGCTTTTACCTATCAGTTTCTCTTAAAGGAGATAATATATAATTTTTGCTCTTGAAAAACTATAGGCTGGGTAATAGGGAGGCAGAGGTATTGAAAACAATAATTATGACAAAATAAATTATTATAAAGGAAAAGTAATATTGGTATTAATTAGTAAAGATTTGATCCTTATCCATAGTCTTCTGCCAGTGAGTGGTTTATTCATTGTCATGATAGGGCTTCTTTCTTTTCCTCCCTTCCTCCCTCCCTCCCTCCTTCCCTTCCCTTCCCTTCCTTCCTTCCTTCCTTCCTTCCTTCCTTCCTTCCTTCCTTCCCTCTCTCCGTCCCTCCCTCCCTCCCTCCCTCCTTCCTTCCTTCCTTCCTTCCTTCCTTCATAGTTAAGATACAAGCTATCGACTAATTAATCTTGTGTTGCTTTTAAAAGAAATTAAATTAAGTACATAAAATGATAGAAGATAAAGTAGAAGTTACATCTTAAGATTAACTTCTAACTCCAAAACTTGTGACATTTTGTATGGCCACAGGAAATGCATATAATACCTTCAAACATTACTTTCCTCCTCTGTCAACTATATTTAATAATACCTGCCTTGCACACATTTTGAGTTTTGGTGAGAATTTTAGTCTGTGAGAGACAGATCCAAGGAAGCTATGATAGCATGGCTATAATTAGAGGAAGGGATTCCTCTTGTGTAGGCTGGGGTCTCAAGACATGCTTCATGGGGAGGCCAGCAGGTGATTTAGGCTTTCTTCGTGGGTTAAGTTTAACAGACGGTGAGGAGGAGATGGAGCATATTTCACAGGCCAGGAGAGTAAGTTAGAATACAACTGAAAATAGACAACCTATGAGTATGGGAAAGAGTGAGTTTTAAAAAATTAAGAAAGCAATACGATATAATATTTATAGCAATACGATATAGTATTTGCATTTAAGTTTTTCTTCTCATGCAGTAAAAAGAACAAGAAATAACTCACCATAGCTGATATGAACGACTATTGGGCAGCCCTGTTATTGGTTCAACATATAAGAGCTGGGAGGGAAGAGGCTGGAGGGTAGAATAAATGCAATTAAACTGTCAATAGAGCTCTGCTTACATTTGGCCTTTCAATACATCCTTGCCTGTGCCGCCTCTCTCGGCAGCATTGATTGGGTATTGTTAACCTTTATCTATCTCTTGTTTACGTTTCTCTATTAGGGGCAAACATCAATACAAAGCTTTTAGAAAGGACAGAGGCAACCAACAAAGAGACATTGGGAAAAGGTCAAAAATTTTTGAGATGAGGTGTGCTGTTGTCGGCTAGGACTGGGGAAACACTCTGGCTGAGGCAGCAAGGTCAAACCTCAGAGGCTGGCATCCCTGGCTCCTGCCTTTGGGGAAGAAGAAATACAGGCAGTAATTAGCAGCACCTCTTCTGTCAGGGTGTGAAGCAACACCCAGCCTAAAGGAGAAGGAAACGAAGAGGCTTCCTTGGGGTGTATGTGTGGATGTGAAGGCAGGGAGAGGCACAAAACAGATCACCAGATGGGCAATCTGCGCTGGGAGGAGGAAGGGAACAGTGACTCCCACTGTCTGCCATGTTACCTGGGATGTGCTTTCTCCTCACCCCTGCTCTGCTCTGCAAGGCCAGAGTATAAGTTTTCATTTCAGATGGGAGGAAACTGAAGCGTTGAGAGGTTAAGCCACTTGCACAAGGCCCCACAGTGGCAAAGCTACTTTTGGGTTTCTCAGTTTTGCAAGTTCATATCTGCATCTGAGAAACATAAGAAATGCCTTTTCTTTGCAAAATCTGGTATGTGCCATGAATCCCCAGATGTTGTAAGAATTTGGCAGGTTTTTTTTTCTGTTGTATATTACAAAAATAAAATGTGTATTTTTAAATACTAAATTACAACATAGTAATAATTATTATACTGAATGTGCTGCCTTCCTTCCCTCCTCCCATCCTTCCTGTATTCAGGTTCACTATTCTGTAGTCCTATTATACAAAGCAGATGTGCCCTGGCCATATCTTAGCTGCGAGATGCAGTTAACCTCCCCAGGTTTCAGTTTCTGATTGCTAATACTAATACTACTCTAATACTAGTACTTAGAAGGTCATTCTCGTAGATTTTAGTGAATCATGGACTCATTCCCATTTCTATCTCACTTTAGACCCCACAGCCTTAATTATTTTGCTAAAGCACCTGCAAGTTTGGGCTATGATATTGATGCTTTCCAGGATAAGATGCAAAAATAAATAAGCATTGGGAGATCAGGTTTGTAATGGTGGTCAACTTTTATCTTCTCCACTGAGACCAGAAAAGAAGAAACAGGTTTCACAACTACTAAAGGACTGTGGACAGACCCAAGTATGACTCTGCTGCCTGAGCATTGCCTGGCACAAAGTAGGAACAAAACTTGTGACAGCTCTTTAAAGGAGTTGAAAAGCATCTTAGAGACCATGTAGCACCTTGTACCCACCCTGTGACCCCCATGTTGAAGGTGGAGAGCCTGAAGCCCAGAGCCATGACCTGGAATGCCAAGGTCAGCTAGCTGAATACTGACAGAGGAGGGAAGGTTCTTATGCATCTGTTCATGATTCTTGCTAATGCACTACTTCTTTCAAACAGAGGATATAATATGTTTTGTGTGGAATTATACTTCAAAACTAAAGCATAACCTACCAAACAAAGGAAATACAAAAGACACAGAAAGCGCACCCGATTGTGAGCTGGGATAACGGTTCTTGTCCTGAGTTCATCAGCCAGTTTGGTATAAGAAAGCCACTCTGGTCCTCATTTTCCTTACTTATGTGATGGAAGCATGACTTTCCCCTCCCTGCCACAGTATTTTGTTTTTAAATAATCAAATGTAATGAAAACGTGTTTTAAAAAGAAAATGCTGTATGCAAATGTTCAAGGCATTAACACAGGGGTGCTCTGTCCCTGATAGAGGGATGACCTTAGACAAATCACTTTACCGGCTGCCACACTAGAAGATTTTGAAATCCTCTTCTCCTCATTCGACATGGTTGGAAGAATGTGCCTTTGTTACATCGCCTTTTTTAAGATGTCCACTGATAGCTGCAAATGAGATGGTGCCTTTGCATGCTGAGCCTCTCTATAGCACTGGTCATACATGGCTAAGTCAGATGAGTCTCTCCAGGGGCTACTCTGCTAGGGCTAAGGCAGCCTCTTTACATACACACAGGTGTGGGAGAATACCAGTTCAGCCTTCTCCAGGAAAGTCTGGATTTAATCAAGTCCATCCCTGGGTCCCATGAGTTTTCTTCTACTGTCAGAGCACAAGGCCTGGTCTTGGGTCAGGACACATTCACGGTTGTAGTGATAGCAGTGCTCATGTGCTGGCCCTAGTCAAGGGAGGACCAGGTGTTTGGTTGCAGGAGTAAACCAGGAATAGCCTTCCCTCCAGCCCTCACCTTATATAAGCAAAAATCCAAGTACACCTCATAGTTGTATGTTTCAAGTTGATGGGGTATGGTACAGCTTGGTGACAGGTTTCTTTTTGAACAAAGGAGGAGTAAAGGAGATGTCTTATGGGTATTCTTATTCACAATTAACCTTATATTTAAATGTCAGGGATAGATGGGTGAGGGGTGGTTGTGACTGCTGGATACCATAGAAAGATCCAGCTTCTAAATGCTCCCTGAGCCCTGAAAAGCCATTTTTATATACCCATCCTCAGTTAAGGTACTGTCACTGATGAAAATACAAATGTTTCTGAATGTGTTCGTCATTAGCTATTTTGTGCTAATATGGCAATGAGATTGCCTTTTTCCCCCAACCTTGACAGCTAGCTGTCATTAGCTTCATATTAAGAATAAGAAACATATTAGATCTGATGACTATGAGAAACGGCAAGAAAGGGGAACAGAAAAGGAGCTCTGTCTGAGAACTCTGGCACAGGCATATCAATGGAGTGTCCTGGGGTAACATTAGAAGAAAATATGTTAACATTTTTATTCAGATTATATTAAGGGCTGAAAACCCAACTGGTTCTTCTTCCATCTATCTGTCCATCCATGCACCCATCCATCTATCCATCCATCCATCTATCCACCCATACATCCACCCATCCATCCACCTGTCAATCCACCCATCCATCCATCCATCCATCCATCCATCCA